>NC_140592.1:919423725-919653988 GCF_964204655.1 Triturus cristatus | reverse complement strand
GGACAGCATGGTGTGCAGCTCGCGCTGAGCTGCTGAAATCATGGAAGCGTCTAGAAAAATATGATTACACTGTCTATAGGCAATACCTACACAGAGAGGGGGACAGATCTGGGCAACGTTATTAAAAAGGGAATCGAACACCCTACCTATCTTACAACTTCAAGATAGTGAAGGGAAATTGGAACTTACGCAGCTGAAAACACCTGGCTAATGCATATGGAGGTGCGCTGTACCTCCTCGAGGGGCATTGGATGAGTTTTGTCCTCCATGGAGCTACCCCATCTAGAACAGGAGGCTGAGGAGATGCTGGGGGCCCGATCACCAAAGAGGAGATAATGGAGGCCGTCAAGCGATTAAAAAATGGCGAAACCCCGGAAAGTGATGGCTTCCCGGCAGAATTTTATCAACACATCGTACCTATACTGGTGACCGATTGCTGGGTCCCTTGCTCACTGTGCCACTGGATTCAAGCTAGCCTGGCTGATGAAGGGTAATACCCAGAAACTGGTTCCAGGATGATTGTTTCTGGTCCAGGGAGGACCTGGCTGGGCAGTTCGGTCTGAACTGTTCCATGACGCACAGGGTCAAGACTGATTTGCACATGGCTGGGTCTAAACTGGGGTGGCATGGTGAGTAAAAGAATGATGGATTTAACTCAGATCTCTTGACTGGAGGCGAGTGTATGATTTATTCAGCATTCCGTCCATCATTTGTTTGCATAGCACTATTCACCCTAAGTGGGATGGGTATGCCCAGACGTGGGTCCCTTGCTCAGTGTACCACTGGATTTAAGCTAGCCTGGCTGATGAAGGGTCATACGCAGATACCGGTCACAGGATGCTTGTTTAGGGTCCAGGGAGGACCTGGCTTGGCAGTTCGGTCTGAACTGTTCCATGAGGCACAGGGTCAAGACTGATTTGCATACGCCTGGCTCTAAACTGGGGTGGCATGGTGAGCAGAAGAACGATGGATTTAACCTAGATCTCTTGACTGGGGGTGAATGTATGATTTATTCAGCAAATCCGTCCATCATTTGTTTGCGTAGCACTTATATCATCCGGCATGTAGCCGAGATCTGGGAGACCATAGTATGAAAAGTTGTTAGACATGCACCATACACTCCTGAAATGACTCTATGGGTGATACCGCCATCCACCAACATTGCTGATTCCATGTCAATATGAAAATGGAGGGACAGGGGATGTCTAACACTGGGGGATTTATATCATAATGGCCAAGTTGTGATGAAGGAATGTGTGGAGGCTTGCTTTAAATTGGGCAGTGGACAATTTTTGTAATATGCAAAAATCTCTTAAGTTGCTAGGGGGCTTTGGCCGTCCTTCCCCAATAAGCCCCAAAAACAACTTACTGTTAGTAATTCCTATGTATGGCCCAGGGTCGGTATCTGATCACTCAGATATATCGGGCGATACGAGATGATATGCCAAGGAAAATATTTCCCATAATGACGAGATGGGATGAAGTGATGGAAGACCCTATGATGGCGCAGGAAGGGGTCAGGATACATGATGGGATTAAATGTGTGAGCTC
The DNA here is from genome assembly GCF_964204655.1 of Triturus cristatus. Lineage (NCBI taxonomy): Eukaryota > Metazoa > Chordata > Amphibia > Caudata > Salamandridae > Triturus > Triturus cristatus. Next base: position 919,652,437 of record NC_140592.1, on the reverse strand, counting down.
TAACGCTCGATTTAAACTAGTTCAATATAATTTTGTACACAAGGCTTACCTTACCCCCAAAGTGCTGTGCAAAAAAATATACCCAGACAGGTAACAATTTTTAGATGATAATGCGTGACACCCGTTTACTCCTGCACCTATCCAACAAGAAGTCTCCCATCCTCCTTGACTTCCCACTTATTGATGTTGATACTGTTTTAATTTGTTTATTCTTAGTATTATGATTATTCATATTAACATTGTATTATTTATTATTTTATTTTTACTTTTACAGAGTTTTTATATAGCGCAAACTTGACCTGAATCGGGTATCAGAGCGCTTTACATAGCACCAGTTGTGTTACATGAGGACACATTCGTTGTTTTCCTTTTTCTTTCTTTTTTTTTGTTAGGTATGGGGAGATTAAGTGATTTGCCCAGAATCACAGGATGTTCAGCGTCATTGCCGAGACTCGAACCCAGTTTCCCAGATCCTAGGTTGACCGCCCTTGCCGTTAGGCCAACTCCTCTCCACCAATAATATTACTATGGGGCATATTATCAAGCCAGGCGATAAAATTATCGCCGCTTTAGCGGCAGAAAATTGCTGCTAAAACAGCGATAATGGGCTTGATAATATGCTCTATGGAATTCCAATTGAAGCCCAGGTTACATGTCCAAATGGCCTTCATGGGCTAATTTCACTAATTTGGGTCTCAAGATAAATGGGGAATAACTTGTCCCCTCTCATAAGAATATGCTCGCCACAAACAGATAATTCATCCAATACCTTAATAAACGGACGGACGGACGGACCGAGGGTTGAACACAACTCTCACGTATTGCTCCTAATTTAACCAACTCCATGACGTTTAATAAAACATTATCCTCAGACATGGCAGAACACCACTCCTCTTTATCAAAAGTACCATCGCTCAATGCCACAACATCATGAACAAATGCAATAGCACCATCGTCTTGAACTTCAGATGAGTCATTTTTGCAATTCTCACTCTGCATAGACAACCTTGACAAACAATCAGCTTGTATGTCGAGCCATCCTTGAATATAAGTTATATCATACTGGTACTCCTGAAGCCTGGATGCAAGCCTAGCTAGTCTAGGAGAACCTTTCCCAGCTCCCCCAGGAGACAAAACCCGAGTCAACGGTTTATGATCTGTCATGAGCTGGAACCTGGTACCCCAGAGGTAAGTCCTAAAATATTGTATGCCCCATGCGGCAGCTAAAGCCTCTCAATCACTGAGTAATTCTGTTCTGAAGTATAAAGAGTGCGTAATGCAAACGCAATAGTTCTATTGCCTTCATCAAATTTCTGGAGAAGAACAGCCCCTAAACCAGTTGCGCTCGTATCCACCATAAGCACCGAGGGACGTCTGATGTCGAATGATGCTAAAACTTTAGCTTCGCACAATTCTTTTTTTATTGCATTGAAACACTCAGTATGACTCACATCCCAAGCAAATTTCACGCCTTTTTTTAGTAAGAGTCTTAAGGTCAGAGTCTTATCAGAAAAATTCCTAACAAATTTCGAATAAAATTCAATAAGTCCCATAAAAGATCTGAGTTGATCTTTATCAGAGGGGCAAGGAGCCAAAAGTATGGCTTGCAACAAATCCTTTTTGGGCCTAACACCCTGTGCAAAAATTTAATACCCTAGGTATTCGATCTGTTGTACTAAAAATGAGCACTTTTCTTTGCGAAGGGTTAAACTAGGATCTCCAACCCTCCTTAAAACCTCTTTAAGGACACAATTATGATCGCCAATAGTTTCCCCAAAAATTAAGATATCGTCTTGGAAAAACACAACTTTATTGATACCTTTAAACAATTCTGTCACCATCCGCTGAAAAACACTGGCAGCAGAGGTTAGACCAAAAGGGAGCCTAGTAAATTGGAATGTACCCTCTGTGGTAATAAATGCAGTAAGGCTTTTGGATTCATCGTGTAAGCGAATCTGATGGTATGCACTCTTAAGGTCTAACTTGGTTAATGTGGTAACTAATTCCCCAATATTAGGAAGAGGAAAGGTATCAGCTATGACATTCTTATTAAGGGACTAAAGGTCCACACAGAATCTAATTTTTCCATCCAATTTGCGGGAAATCACAACCGGAGAAATCCAAGTGGATGCCTCAACTGGTTCGATAATACCACCCTGTAGCATTTCATTAATTAGAGACCTAACTTCATCTCTAACTGTAAGGGGAACTCTCCTAAGCTTATGTTGGATGGGAACAGAATTTTCTTTTAGTAATATCTTGTGAACATAACCTTTTAGTTCACCTAACTCATTATCAAATACACTGCTAGCATCTTGTAAAATACTATTAAGTGAAAGCTCATCAACAACCAGCACTTGGGGAAACACCCTAGGGTTCACAATTATATGTAGGTCATACTGGTGAATCCACCCAAGGATTGGGCGCCCATCAACAGCAACGTAACTTTACCTTTAGTGGACTTGCCTGAAAAAGAAATGTCAGCAGTGAAATATCCTAACAAATCTATACGTTCGCCTTGATAACCTGTGGGACATATGTCACTGGATAAGAGGGATACATCGGACCACTCTTTTCTGAATATAGGTTCAGGAATTATTGTATATCTTGAACCAGTATCCACCATTAAGGTTACCCCATGACCATTAATATCGAAGTCTGCCCTTGGACGTTTTTCCCTCCTCTCATTAATAACATTAACATCTACATCAGAGTCATTTACTATTAAGATTTTATCTTTCTCTCTCCTAATTTCAATAACCTTATCCTCCACAACAGCAACTTTAGGCTTTCCTTTATATCTACACATTTCAAAAAATGCCCCATCTTGCCACATTTTAGACATTCTTTCTTGTTGGCGAAACAGAATTTAGCATCTGAGGCATGTGTATTGCTACCACATCTCGAACAAAATTTTGTGGGATTTCTCACAAAGGTATTTTTCGTTACAAAGGATTTTCCTTTAAATTTGAGTGCAGCAATAGATTCCTCATCAACGCTTTCACACTCTTGCATATATTTCTCAGATACTTCAGATATCTGTGCTTGAGTACTGGATCTCTGTAATTCCTTCATACATATTTCAGATTGTTCGACAACTTTAGCCAAATCGACTGCAACTTTTAACGAAGGATTCTTGGCTGCCCAGAGTCTTTCTTGTATCTTTTTATTATTGCACTGCACAATCAATTGGTCGCATATTAGTTCGTCTGCCATAGCACCAAAATTGTATTTCACAGATAATTCTCTTAACCGTGCTACAAAATCATCAATAGACTCATCAATACGTTGTTTGTGTGTGTAAAATTTATACCTATTCATGACTAGGTTTTCCTCCTTTGTGAACCTTACTTCTAGTCTACACACAGCGTCCTTGTATTCATTGGGCAATGCTTGACCAGAAGCTTGCAATGTTTGAGGTAGGTATTTGAAAATACGTTGTGCTTCTTTGCCAAGGGCATCTAATAATAACGCTTTCTTCCGCTTAGCAGAAAACTCTTGACCATCAAGGGCATCAAGATAGTTATCAAACATAACTATCCAGTCCTCCCAAGGAATTTGAGGTGTTCCAGGTTCACTTAAAAAGGGTGGAGGAAGAGCCACAGTGAGTTGTTGTGCCATAATGGTGATATAAAGCTATGTGAGGTATAATTATAGTCACAAATGTGGAAATACAAACCCTATGAAAGCGCAAAAGGTTAAAATAAATTGTGACTAGGGATGTGATCCTCCACAGTTGATTAACTAGTACTGCTTTTACTTGAAAAAAAATGGACGTACATACAATAAAAATGCACACAAAAACGTATAAATAAATAGTCACCAGTTACCTTCAATATTGTGGGCTACTGTGTCTGTAAAGACGCTACGGTGAACGTTGAAGGTCAATATGTAGAATCAGAGATTTACTAGTGAAGACAGCGTTCTAGCTGCTTCGCATCCTGAATAGTTCCAAATGTTTCCCAAAGTGATGACGTCGTTGTACCAGTAGATGGCGCTCCGAGTACGTCGTGTGCACACTAAGCGTAACTAGGCAACACCTGTCACGCGTGAACTCGAACGCGAAGAGACTTCGTTTCACAGTTGGTTGATGACGTGGGTGCCAAGCTCCTCTGAAAAACGAAACAGGACAGCCAAATCGCCTGTAACCCAGAGGATAGGAACGGATGCACAAAGACAATGCCGATGTCGTCGCACGCAGGATCCGATGCTTGGGGAGAGTCGCCGTCCCAAAAAATTGCTCCACCACACCAAAACCACTCACGAGTCACGGTCCAATCAGCTTCGAAGATCGTCGCCAAATGATGTAAGTGAAGCGGGGAAGAAGGACACCAGGCACTTCACAACGGTAAGTGTGGATTTATTCAGGAACATAGATATGCAGCGTAAAACTCCCGAGCTGACCGGACTCGTAACTGCCCGAGCTCGAACACAGCCAGGTTCAAAGAACACACAAAGAACATTCCATGGTTCTAGAAGCATGAAGGGAAAGGACACAAAGGAAGGGCTAGAACCAAGTAAACACATTTTAGAATAAACATTTACAACAACCAGCCTCTCCTAAATCAAGACTATGTATGACACTCATTCTTTTGTAATGTTAGCATAGTTTTCATATCATGTTGTATTATGTATTGACGTTTTAATATTTCTTCAATAAACGTACTTTTAAACTTGAAAACTGAGTGCAACCAATCGAGGGAATGCCTGCACTAGAAATCGCTCTTTTTTTTTTTCTACTTGAAGGAACACTGAATTCCAGAGAGTTTGAGAATAACCCAATTGCACAGTCCTTTAGTGCACCCTGCAAAATATAACATACCATTTTTTCACAATGTGATCTTTTAAAGTAAAGGTTGATGTCATGGACTATGCACTTTAAAATAATCAATAAGACATTACCTGTGTGCTAAAGACTTGACCCATTTCATTACTGTTGGTCCTGAGAGAGCATCCTGCACCTGCTTCATTTTTCCCTCTTTGGGGATAATCAGTAAAGCACTGGCATCTCCTTTGTATGGTATTTTCACCACGGTACAGGAAAGATCTTCATCGTAGTCGCTGCTGTACATTCCTGAACGGAACATCATGGGCACCTTCACAACTGTCTTCTCATCCACGTGAAAGTCATCTTCTTTTGTGTTTTCCTCTTCGAAAGGCATCTCCCATTTTCCTAGAAAGGAAATTGCGTATTGTTATGGCATGAAAATGTAGGGTACCTATCTCCTGTAAATGTAAGAGAATGTTCCTTGTACATTCCTAAAAGTTTTGTTTCTAGAGAAAAATCAGTCACCAAGATTTATACTACAGGGAATCTTTACTGAATATGATTCACTTATCTCTTTCCTTTACTCTCCCCTCCCTCTTTCCATAAGAAATTCTACATAAGGCAGCTTAAGAGCATCATTCGTTAGAGTTGAACGAGGCTGCATGGAACTATGAAAAGTGACAGAAATAATCTCCTTATGACCTTTAGAGTAGGGTTATGTTTCCTAGGTTCTCATTTCAATCCAAAATAGTAGGCGGATGCTAAAAATAAAGTATATATTTTGCAGGATTGAGTCAGTTTGCTCCCCAAAAAGGGGCTATGGTGAAAGTCTTGCCTCTGCTCTCAGCTGACAGCCTCCCTTGACTTGCACCTTGTGATTCACACCACTGGTTCCTTGTGTGGATGTGGTACAAGGTGATGAAACGTGCTGCATTCTGTGGGCTGCCACTTCTTGTTGCCTGATTACCCAACTGCTGTTGCTGGACCTCACTAGTCTCTGCCAGTATCAATAATAGATTTATGTGCCGGCAACACTTCATTTTATTCCTAATCATCACAAGCCTTCCTCATTTTACAGGTCTCCTGTCAAGCTCTATTCACTCATCACCGCCCACCAGCTCCAGGTACCCAGGTTTAAATAACGATCATCCCTAAATATCAAAAGGATTACTACTAAATAAACAAAAGGTTTGAAAGTTAAGTGTACTCCAACTTGAGATTAACTGGCACTGCATGAAAATGTTAACCAGTATAGAGGGGAAAACTTGGTGGGAGATGCTAGTGAGATTCTGTAAATGTTTAAACCATTGAGCCACAATAGAGAATCCTCAGCAAACCATATTGGAAATGAATAGCTTGCAGCGCTCTGCTAATATGCAGAAATGGTAGAGAGAAAAATTCGATGGCAACAAGTGGGAAATTTCTGTATGTAAAACTAATGAAGGAAAACAAGACCATTGACGTGTAAGCAAATGAGTTTCCTGTACTCATCCCACACATGAAGCCATCATTACCAGTGGCCAGGGGTGATATAGCATTCGGAGCAATTAAATATTGCCAGTATCTCTGCGAACTTCAGACCAGGTCCAGAGGTACTGGGAGTTCAGGGCAAAGCTGCATGGACCTGTGGGCAACTGGTATGTCTGGTTCCCACCTCCTCTCTATCATGGCATAGGGGAGCAGAATACTCCACCCAATCGAATCTTCTGCCTAGAAACACAAACAAATTTACAACCTGCTCCATGCAGGTGCTATAAGTGTGCAGATTTGATCCTGTTGCTTAAAGGTTTGGAATTATTATTCCTCGGTCCAATGCTATTACCCATTCTGAGAAAGAAACTAGTAATCCCTGAACTAATATTTGGGCATACCAATTGAAGCCTGAGATTCTGTCCCACCGGTCTCTCCTTACCTAAATTGGCAACTCATACTGAGAGCCTTACACACCATTGTTATAAAACAGCACTCTTATTTTCTAAGGAAGGATTTGTAGCAAACTAAAAAAGAGAGCTTTCATATTCAAATCCTACAGGATTTATAGTATTACCTTGTGTGGTATTTGCAGCAAAGGTATCTGAAATTCCATTTTGAATACTGGTTGTAGTGTGCCAAGCGAACATCTGTGAGTAAAACATCATGAACCAGTCTAGGAATTTGCTGTCATGCAGCAAGCCCATCAGAAGAATCTAAAGGCAAATCTACTTGACCAAGGAAGCTAGGTCAGGAAAATGTAACATGTGTTCCTTTTGATACACACAGGAAACAAATGTCAATATTAAGTCCTATGGGGACTACACTCCTTTCCACTAGTCCAGTGGAGGGTTGTTTATCACTCCCTGAAGGTGGACCCTCACTTATGTCTATAGAACTGCACCTGCCAGAGAGTGGCAACATTGACATCTTGAAAAAATCCTTAAAACACTGCTTTTCACCGAGTCTCATATTTTTCACAACAAAAAAGTGCAACAAACAAACATATTAACTTCTGCAAGAACATATTAGTCAATGATTGACTTCCACCATTTATCTAAAACACCGCTTTGCAACTAGGTTCATGTTTTCCCCAACAAACAAGTGCAATAAACAAACATATTAACTTCTGCAAAATCACATTTATCATTGACTGACTTCCACCATAAAACTTTTGCTTTCTGATTTAGCAATTGGAGTTCACATCAAATAAGTCCAAGACTCTTTTAGATATAAGCAGGATCTTTAATGCAGGTAAGTCAGGTACAAGCCATCAAACCCTTGGAGAAGCTCCAACATGAACCGTCTACCAACCAGCTCCCGACCGACTCTCCAACCCAGGATTCCACCCCACGACATCCCCAACCTTCTGGTTCCGTAACTGATGACATAACCAGGCAAAAAGTAAGAGGAAGAAATAGCCACATTGACAGATCATAGCACATCTTCCCCCTAAATAATGCAGGGGAATAATAAATGCATCACAAAATCATCATACCACTTAGGCCTAACGGTTGACCTCTTGCAATAAACAGCACCAACTGCAGGGCCACCAGAGGAGGATTTAACACCCCCTTGATTCCGGGCAGGCAAATCTGCAGCTCTTACACATTACCAGAGTCCAGGACAACCACGTTTTTCTTCACCTCAGAAATCAGAAAGGGACCCATGAACTTAGACAGTCCCTTCCTGATGAACCTAGCCGTCCTCACTAACCTTTTGTCACCCTGGTGCCAAACCCCCGTACTTGGCATTAAACCACTTTCTGTATCTGTGCTGATGCACCAGTGTAGGCTGCCTGATAGCATCTTCAGACCACTTGCTCGTCACCCTGGTGCTCATACTCAACCAAGCTGGGCTAAGCTTGCAATGAGGTTTCCGGCCCCTCAAAGATCCAAAAGGCGAGACCGCAGATACCTCATTAGGAGTAACACAATGAGCCCACCAATTTTCTCTCATGGCCTCAGATAAGGGTATTTAAACAAGCAAGGCACGTTGAGCACAGTCCTTCCCCACCCTGTTCATGCTTTCAGCAAGACCATTGGCTTGAAGTGAATAAAGGGCTGTTTTGAAATGAAAAATCGAGAGATGATTCAAGAAATTAGACATCTCTTGGGAAGTAAATTGCGCCCCATTGTCAGTGACTAAACATTTAGGTATACCTCCTGTGAAAATTCCTCATTCAGAAATTCACTAACAGCCTTGGTGTTGACAACAGGAACACACTTGGTCGACTGAACCGGAGCCGCCCTCTTCCCCCTCCCTAGCGCCTTGAGACCCTCACGGGTGAGTAGCACGCTTTATAAACCCCTAATTGATTGATTGATTGATTGATTGACCCATTTGGACGTATAGTCCCCTAAGAGTAAGACAAACCGCTCATTGTGGTTGAAGAGCTTAAAGGGACCTGCAATGTCCAGTGCCAACTTGGTCCAAGGCACAACCGGATTCTCAAAGGGAACAAAGGAGCAGTGTGGGTTTTCTTGCATTTGTAACTGTTGGCACATGGCCAACATTCTTTCACCGTCCCTTTGCACATCATGGTCCATACATGGCCGCCAGTACCACTCAAGCAGTCTGGCCTTAGTTTTATTCATGCCAAGGTGCCCCTCATGGGCCAAGTTCAAGAGTTTTTTCCTCCAAATTCTCGGCGGCACCACTCTCTCCCCCAAAAAAATATTGTCGCCAACAATGCATAACGCGTCTTTGACAGAGAAGAACCCCTCAAGATACATTGAAACCTCTTTCCTGTCAGGCCACCCTTCCACAATAAACGTTTCAAGATCCTACAAGGGTGCTTTACTCGCAGCACATACCCATTCTTCATGCTTCAATGCAGGCTCGCACACTCAATTCACCAACCCATCTTTGACCTTGCAGCATTCCACATTGGCTGGTAATCTGGATAGGCAGTCAGCTGCAAAGTTTTGTGAACAAGGAATGTAATCTACAGTATAGTTATAACAGGCTAATCCTTCCATCCATCTCCTTATTCAATTCATTTCAATTCAGTTTATTAAAGTTTTGGAACTCCAATGAGGTCCACTTAAAAGGATACATACCAATTAATACATAAAGTGCAATAAAACCATGGGAGAATACAGCATGACAAGGCAGTCCGAAGAATTTTTTTTTTTCAACATATAGCAGTATCAAGGGATAACATTTAGAATTTAGCAGCCACCAATGAGGAAATAGAGCATATCCTGAGTTGTGCAAATAGCAATTAGAAAGCAGCCAGGACAACATAGAGCACCTTCATGGATCAAAGTTTGAAATTAGCAGCCAACAATGAGAGAACAGGGCATATCCTGAAATGTGCAAATAACAAGTAGAACGCAACCGGATAATGTGCAAATTTACAAATTAAGTTTAAAAATTAGATGAGCATAAAGCCTTTAGATTGGAAGACAGAACAATGCGAAATACATTCGTAATTAAGAGAGGATAAAACAACTACAAAGAAGTCAACGATTCAGAAATTATATCCCACTTGGAAAATATACAGTTAAAATATGTATATAAATTCCCTAAAAAAGTTGAGCAATTTTGCGCACACTGCTTCATTTTTGGGATTAAAAAGAAAGTTGCGAGCTGAAGTTACATCCTTAACACCGTTTTGTAAAAACATCGGCCTAAACCAGCGACGGCGATGAAAGGCCAGGGCCGGACAAACGATCACGACATGATCCAAGTTTTTGATACTCAGTTCACAAAAATTTTAATTATTTCAATTTTTCGGATTCTGAGACCAGTGTGCTGTTAAATCATTTAGAGGTAGGAGATTTAATCTAAATAAGGAGAAACAGCATCTTGTTCCATGATCTAAGTTGCAAGTTAAATATTTCTGAGGAAGTTTCGGGGAGTAGTCCTTGCTATTATCTTTAGTCTCTCTTTAGTATCACAGAACTCAATATCTCTATTAAAGCTGATCTTACCACTTAAGTTTTTAACAAAGGATTTAAATTCTAATAGCGGGAGAGAAATCACTGACTCCTCCTGAACACAAAACAATTTTAGAGCCAGAGAGAAATCTCGATTTAAAGAGTATTTCTCCCCCATACCACCGAAAATGTCCTTACTGATGAAACCTCTTAGTGAATAATCCATCTACTTATTCTAGGAGTGAAATTCTCCGAATCTCTGCAAGAGAAAGTTCTATTGAGGGGCTTGTGATCAGACCTCATAGTGAAAGGCAGACCCCACAATTTAAAATGCAAGATAGCCCAATACACCGCCAAGGCCTCCCTCTCAATGACAGAGTAGCGCTCCTCCGCCCCCTTCAAGGAACGAGAGGCAAAAGCCACAATCTTGAGCTCACCTTTATCCAACTGAGTTAGAACAGCTCTCAACCCCTTCAAGCTTGCATCCATGGAAATAATGGTCTTCTTGTTAGCATCAAAATGACTAAGGGCGGGCATCTTGGCAATAGACTCTTTGATGACCTTAAAGGCCAGATCACAATCCTCGGTCCACGAGAATCGTCTGCCTTTCTTCAACAGACATCTCAGAGGCTGGGCAATGCAGGCAAAATTCTGAATAAACTTAGAGCAGAATTCTGCTAAACCAAGAAACGAATAAACTTGGTCCCTATTCTCAGGTGTAGGAGTGCCCACAATGTTGCTAGCCAAATCCAACTTTGGACTTATTCCGTTCCCCGAGATGGTGTGTCCAAGTTATGTCACAGTTGGCACTCTGAACTTCCACTTCTCCTTTTTGAGCACAAGACCGGCTTCCTGCAAGTGGCCCAACACTAACCGCAGAATGCTATCATGTTTGCTGGACATCACTTTCATATACCAATATGTCATCCTGGAAGAAGAGTACTTTATCCAACCCTTCCAAAATCTTCTTCATGACTCTCTGAAAGGACGCCACAGCAGAGGCAAGCCCAAAAGGCATGCAAACTAAGCGAACACACCCATGGGGGTAATGAAGGAGGTAAGATGCCTGGAGTCCGGGTGCAACATAATTTGATGGTATGCCAAAGACAAATCAATAACACTAAAAATCTTGACATCCTTCATTAAAGCCAGTCTCAGAAATGTTGGGCAACGGTTGCCAGTCAACCCAAATATACTTGTTCAGACCCCTAATGTCCACGCACATTTGGATTTCAGTTCCTCCATTTTTGGGAGCCAAAACCAGTGGGCCAACCACTCAGAGCTGTCCATTGTCTCAATCACACCATTGCTCTTTAGCTTGTTGAGCCGTTGTTCCAGAGGCTACAGCATCAAATGGGGAACCCTCCTCACCTTGGAAACAAATGGTGAGGCATTAGCTTTAAGGACAATCCTGTGCCCAAAATTCTTCAATAGCCCAAGATTGTTACTAAACACCTTTGGAAACAGGAAAAAAAATGCATTTAGGGGAAAACACCTTGCTAACAACCATCACCTTGTCCTTGGCATTGGGGGTTCAAGGTTATCCCCATGTCTCTTTGATGCCTCCAGCCCGAGAGAATATTACCTATTTAGGCCACATAGATTGTGCCCACAGGTTCACGCTCTTTGAATTGAATTCTCATGACATGATAACCCAAGACATCAATCTTCTTGCCACCATACCCTACAGGATTTATGTCAGGTTTTGCAATTTTATCTTCTCCAAACATCACTCAACATGAATTTGCACTCATCAGGAGTTAACTGATTTACATTAGGCTTGGAAAATGCTCCCCTGCACACGCAAGCATAGTGGCCCATTCTTGCCACATTTGCTACAGGTGGCATACCTAGCATAACAGTTTGGGCTGCTAGAGACATGTGTATCACTCCCTCAACGGAAACAATTAAACCCACCACCTTTCAAGTCCTCTTGGGGTTGTTTCTTCCTTGGACCAGTCTCTTTGTGTTTGCTGTACTCTTTGGGTTTCAAACTCTCATTTCCCTTTACCTCATTAACCAGTATTTCTGACAATGGAGTACTATAATTTTTCTTCTCATCTCTCATATCATGCACCCACAAACTTGTGTTTTCTATGGCCTCCACTTAGGTTGTGGCATCAGACAAACAAGGGTTTTTTAAGCAATTTTTCTTGAACTGTAGAACTGTTAGAACATCTAACAATCTGATCTCTCACCAATTAATCTGACAAATGGTCAAACTCACACGTGCGAGCTAAGGTCTTCAAAGCCACCACATAACTGCCAATCTTCTCCAACTTACCAGGCACTCTGGTAAAAGAATTGTGCCTTTCCAACACAACATTCACACGGGAACCAAAATATTTCTCTAGCATCATAAAGGACATGTCAAAGATATTGTCGGGTTCACCCTCCCCCTCCCCAATCTCAATCTTGTCCAAACTTTCATAGATATTTCTGCTTTCGATGCCCAAGCTGTGTAGTAGAATTGCCTGCTTCCGCACAGTAGAGAATTTCTCACCTCCGGAGGCAATGAAATAAGAGTCAAAAATCAATTTCCATTGTTACCACAGTAGAACAGGATCACCTTTATCAGAGAGAAAATGGGTAGGTTCAAAAGTAGTGGTCACGACTAGACAGTTGTCAGAACACAAATGCGAGAAATCTCAAAGAGGGGTGCGAGGAAGGAAATAAGACACAATTCAAACCAGACTGCAGCTGATGGGAGAATGACAGACCGCTTCAAAAACTGAAAAACGAGTCATACAAAACTGGATTAGGTGTGCCAATCACCGTAAAACACAAGTAGGGAACTATGCAGAGGGTGTGCCTACCACCGTGTAAATAAACAAGGACACTAAATCTGCTGCATTTCTTCAAGTGATTACTAGAAATCTCTCTCAAGTGAGATACAATTGCTCGAAATTCTAAAATCGGACAGGGTGTGGTTTCACCCCAGAAATCTGCATATACACTCTTGCTACTCTAAGGTTTATCTAAAGGATAAAAAAATATCCTCGAAGGTTGATGGTGATGACTCAATATTGCAAATTATAAAATATATGCATATGAATGTAATGGAAATAGTTGATGACACTGTATTATACATAGGGGCTAGTAGTCACTGTGTCTACAACGTTCTATTCTTGGAGATCTATTATTTTGGTGCATCCATACATGTGCAAGGGCAAGATCAAGTCACACAAGTGAAGGTGCTGAATGGCTGGAGTGGGCTGGACAACTGAGTTATACTTTGTGCTGTGGCGTGAGGTAGCATTATTTGAGAGGCATTTCAAGAGGCCAATGGTACAAGAGTGTTGATTGAGTACATCTATGTATGTTTTTATTTAGTATGATATTTTGGGGAAATATGAGGCTGGCCAGACCGGTGAAGCGGTTTTAGGCCAGTCCTAAAAAGGCCCAATACCACTAAGAGCTGCGAGAAAAAGACTTGTGCAACAGAAGTGGAAATGACCTGGACAGACCCCACGTTGGCTGCGGTGCTCAACGTGCCTTTGATTCTGGATAACAGGCTGTTCCATTAATGTGTAGCATGCTTCAACTTTTGGAGCACATCTGTTTTACACCACACTTTTGTGAACAAGCATGGGTGTGGCCAAAATAACTAGCATAGGGCCAGTTCGTAGTAAAAATCTAAATTTGTGGGAGGAAGGATCTGCATTGTAAATCAAGGGGATGTTATGTCCCATGGGTTAGGGCCACTTCAAAGAAAAAATAAGCCAACTTGCAAGGAATTTAATGCAGTAACAAAACCGGCACTTAAAAGGAAATGATGTTAATCCACCTGTGAAGTCACCTAGAATCATGACAATCAGGTTGGCCTTTTAGAAATACAAACATGTGATATTCAGGTTACACACAGACTTTTCAACATTTTATCGCTGAATTTTTAGAGTCTTCATTAGCCAAGATCTTTTAATTTTACTAAAAACACATACATAGTATAAGTACGGACTTTCCTACAGGCTTCATCGTACATTGTCTGGTTTTGTGTGCTTCATATTTAGTTTTTTGCTAACCACACCATACAGCATGATTCATTGGCTGGTTCCTTTGTCTGTGAGTTTGGTATTCTGCCAAAGCACAATGTCATCACCCTCACACAAAGCAGCCCCTTATAAAGTCCCTTTATCTTTACAAGGGCTCACCTACTCCACAAACACTGCTTCCAGGCCCACGCTTCTAACTGCAGCGCACCACATCTTCTTGCACGTACAGTGTTTGTGGCCTCTATTTTTTGGAATGGACGCCTATCCCATTCAAAATGGCTGTCCACCTGTAAGCTTGCAATGATATGCGCATGCACAGGCTGCCATTACTGTGGAAGGTCTCCAGAGCAAGTCTAGAATGGCCACCCCTGCATGAGCTTGACCGCACAGGTGGCCATCTCTGAATATTTATATAAATGCTTATTTAAAAAAGATGGCTGCCCATGCATCAACATTATTGTGCCTTTTTAAAAAAAGTTTTTGTTAAGTTTTTATTATAAAGAGTTGCAAGACATTTTTTAAAAATGGCGAAGCCAAAAAGCTGTCAGTCAGTGCAGACATATTCCATTTGCCAGTGCTTGTTTTATGTGTTGTTATATCAGGCAAATCGTTGTGTACATAATTAGCAACATTTTTCTTTCCTCTCGCACGCACCAATGCTTCGTTTAGCCAACCCACCGTACTATTGAGTTCTTCACTTCACCTCCATTCTGGCCAATTCCTTACCCAAAGTCCTTACTCTTTTTGAAGTTACGCTAAGAATTATTTTTCCAGGAAGTAGAAATGCTTTTAATTTTCTTGTTTACTATTTTCCATGCTGGCAAAATCTCCAAGTGAGATACCACAGCCTCACTGACTAGTTTTCTAAGACCCATGAGATTAGTTTTTTGAGGCCCTTGAATTGCCACAGTTTCAAGTAAGAATTTGCAAATTTCTATCATTCTTACAAAGATGCTTACTGAAGAAAATAGTGAAACATTTTCTTTCAAGAAAGTGCATATTTCCATGTACAGGATGCTTCAGAGAATAAGTGTAATAAGCTTATCACTTGGAGAACTCTACAAGTTATAAATTCAAACATATTTGTAGAGCGATACATGTCTGTCTAGCTTTGGATGGCAAAGGATAATTTAGAAGTCTTTGGCAAAAAGCCATCTTTCTCACCAACTCCAATTGAGGACAGTGCACAGTATGTCATTATTCAAAGAAACCGTATGATTTATATAACTGGAATGCCACTATGAACTTTTACAAAACGCTTAAGAAAGGTGGAGAAGGGCCCAGTTGTAATGGAGATTAAAAAAATTAAAATAGGTCAATCAATATCACTAAAATAGCAATTTCATTTCAATTTGAGACCTCCATTTTAAATGACTGTCCTTTTGAAAACAGAGCTCAGATTAAAAAGGTATATACAGTAAGTCAGAGAATTTGGATTCTACGTGTGAAAGCACCTAGATCGTTTGCTTTTTGGACCTCTGGGTTTTGAAGATGCTGTTGTGTGAAGCTGCCAAATAAATGTGTGTCCCACATGAACCACCAACAATGGTTAGGAACTGCGATTACAGTGTTTAACATGTTTATTTATTCATTTTTTTATGCATTTTTATAAAGCGCAGACTTTACCCGAAGATGTCAGCGCACTGTTCAATAGAACCAGTTACGTTACATGAGAGAAATGTTACAAAATAGAATGTAGAAAAATAGCAGGACACAGAATCAAACACAGCAGGCAAAAGGAACACAATATCAAACACAGCAAGCAAGGAATGTACAAAAAATAAATAAATATAACAAATTTACAATGACTAACGAACTTCCTGACGGGGTCTGAGGTCATAAGGTCAACTACCTTTGGGCAGCTTAGGAAAGTTGGCCTTGTGTTAGAGGAAGGTCACATATGTAACATGTATGTACATTTGAAGTCTTAGAGAAGCTTTTGACCGACTAAGGCTGTCATCTGGCTCATTTAAATTATGGCTGTCTATCAAAGGCACAGTGATGATGATTACCTTAACTGAGCACCAAAAGCAATAGACCGTTCCTTTCTATACAGTGTGCTGACTCCTGGGCTTTCGCCGGGAGCAGGAACTTTATGGCTACTTATTTCAAAATCTGTTTTTGGTTGGCACATAATTCAGAGACTAGAGTCAGTTCTATTTATAGTTTCACCCTAAACAAACTGCTTCATAGGTATGATATGGATTATAATTTTCCTAGTGGGCGGTATGAGGAAATTCACTTGACTTGGTTGTATGATTGGAGTTCAAAGTTCTTTTAGTTAACCAATACCTTGCCCGTTCTCTTTGTCCTGCTATTCACACATAAGTGGCTGCCAGGAGAAGCGTGTCTGCTAGTAGGAAGTGTGGATGCTTTCGATCAAACTCAAAAGTGACAGTTATCCTGCTAGGAAAGTGACTTTACTTCCAGGTCACATGACCATGGTTTGTCACGTGACCGACCATATGTAGTCACGTGATTGGGGTTTGGGACATCACAATCTGGGTCACATGATCCCATAAGATCATGTTACTGGGTTGAGTTGTCACCTGTGAACCTTGACCCCTGAAGATCATGTGACTGGGGTTAAGATGTCGTCCGTGAACCCCTGACCCCTGAAGACCATGTGATCAGTAAATTATGTACAACAGTACGCCCAGAGCCCCCTATCCCACTTATCGGGCTTTGAATACATAAAGGAGATCTCTACACAGCTCATGTCATACCGCAGAGCTCCTACAAGAAAGGAATCGCACAATTGTTATGAAGCGATACAACTACATTGCCAAAAAGAGGCCCACTATAAATGGTGTGAACACTGTTGATAAATATTACCACAGCGTGACACCTACAACGATGGAAGCAGGCTTTGCAGCACAGCATTATTAAAGATGAGGGCCACAATGTCAACAGTTTCAATGAGGAGTTCTGCCAGAGGTAATCATAACTTACACTCATTTTTTAGCCACATCTGATATTTGCTAGTAAGGGCTCCAACAGCAGTTCTTCCTCCAGTAACAAAACTTCAGCTGTAAACAATTTTCGGTGAAATGGAAGTTGCAGATGAATCTAGAACAGCTCCCAACCTCTGGTGTATGAAGGTATGGGGGCAAGAGATGAGGGCCAAACAGCTGTTATATATTAATAGATCTGAACAACTCTCAAGATGTCATACCTGCCTCCGAACACTCTGAGTGGGCTGTGTTGAGTAAAGATCTTTAGAAACATTTATCTATACTGTATATATTTAATTATTAACTTTCTTTTTCTTTCTTTTCTGAACTGCAGATAGCATCTGTGATAACCACTGGGTCCACGGCACACAGCCAATCGTTAATACCATTCATTGTATTTGCTTATGCTGTTCAATACAGAGCTCTCTTTAGAAGGTTACAAGTTGAACAGAGCTGGTAAGCATACATTTGGTGAAGGTGTGGTTTTCTGGGGAAGAGTTGTAATTGCTCTGTAAAACCTCAAGGAATCACTTTAGGTGAAGACCAACCATTGTTAACACACAAATATGTTAAGTTTATTTGCAATGCGCACTATTACCTCTGAAGGTATCCTGGTGCTGGGCAGGTGTGTGCAACTAGCCTCGACTACGGCAGGGGGATTATTCAAAAAGCCAGGACTGGGAACTCAAGAAGTGAGGAGGTGGCTCCGAAGTGAAGAGGGAAGTGGTTCCACTCTTAGGGGCAATGTGTAAGATGGCCCAGCCTCCAGAATAATTTCTATGGATGTGTGGGATGCATAGGATGTGTGTGAAGTCTGAGTCTGGTGGAGCGGAGGCGTCTGGACTGTTGATAGTAGGAGATGCAGCTGTTCTGGTAGGAAAGCCCTATGCTGTGTAGTGTCTTCAATGTGTGAGTGAGGAGTTATCACTGAGCGCATTTGTGTATCTTGTGCCAGTGGCGAACCCTGAGGCAAGGAGAGGTGTGAAGTGTTCTGCATAGGAGGTTGAGAATGAGTTTGGGTGCCTAGTTCTGGATCGTTTGTAGTCTTCTGGTGAGTTGTAGTGCCAGCATAGAGGGTGTTCCCATAGCCCATAGCCCAGATTGTTGGTAAAGAGAGTGTGATCAATGTTTTTTTCTGGTGTTGTTTAGGAGCCATATGATGATCTTCCTCAGCATCTTCAGGGTGCAGAACCAGGATGCAGTCACAGCATTGACTTGAGTGGTCATATCCAGCTTACTGTCAATGATACCAAGGGTCACTGCTTGGTGACTGGGGGTTAGGGTTGCCACCTACCTACCTCAACGAGAGAATCTCCTTCCACGTACCCAGTAGAAACCTCTGATCTGCCAACCTCACCCTCGCCAAAACCCCATGCACCTGCAGAGCCAGAACAGGAGGAAGAGCCTTCTCCTACATCGCGGCCAACACCTGGAATGAGCTTCCGATCGACATCAGATGTGCCCCCTCCTTGAACACCTTCAGGAAGGCACACAAGACCTGGCTCTTTGACTGTACAGAACTGCTCATCCCCTCCTCCCCTTCAGCGCCTTGAGACCCTCATGGGTGAGTAGTACGCTTACAAGTCCCCTGATTGATTGATTGATTGATTGATTGATTGATTGATTGATTGATTGACCTTTCCAAGAGAAGAATACCGGCTATTTAGTGTTGTTTTAAGAGTCTGCAAAGGCCTGGATGTGATACAAAATTAGACTGAAAACAAAAATTGTGTGTAATCATTTATAACATGACTTTTATGACTGTTTATTATTAATCAGGGATCATTAATGCAGCTCCAGAACACATTTAAAAGTGCTTTCTATTTATATTTGCTGTTTGAAGTATGGACAGATAAAAAGTATAAATACTGGCTTTATGTGATATTCCTTATTTTTGTACTGGCCGTGACATCAACATACTGTTGGTACTGGTAGAAAACTGGTCAGGTGGCAAACCTACTGGGGGTTGTTTGTTTCCAAGATTGGCTGGCCACCTGGTGGAGTCCCATGGTTAGGTATTCTTTCTGAAGACCATTTCTTCTTTCTTTTCGGTGTTGATGTTGAGACATTTGGCCTTCATCCAGAAGTCAACTTCAGTCATGCAGACGATGAATGTGTTCCTTGTGTTGGGGGTCTTGTCCAAAATGGAAACTACATGTCTGTTAAGGTGAGGATGTTGAAGTTGTGTGCGTGGATGACCTTGTTCAGAGGGGCCCTTTAAGTGTTGAAGAGAGTTTGGCAGAGGGAAGACCTTTGAGGCACTCGTAGATGAGTTTTTGGGCTTTAGACGAGTATGGTTGAAGGCTGAGAGCTTGTGTTATATCCGACAAGAAGAAGCAGATCAATCAGAGAGAGGGCTCTTGGATGCCATTGCCAATCTCATGGAGGCATCTGATGAGGATGTGGTATGAGAATGTGGGAAGGGTACAGAGAAGTCTAAGAGGATGAGGGCGGCCATATCTCCTCCCTCCAGAATCGTGCAAATGTCCTCAGTGGCAGTGATGAGTGCTGTTTCTGTAGTATAGTTGGGCCTGAAGCCAGACTACAGGGTGCCAAGGAGCTGGTGTTTCATGAGGTAGTCTGTGATGCATCTATTGATAAGCTTCATAAGGTCTTTTACTGGTTAAGATAGGCGGCAAATTGAATTGTAGTTGATGATTGAGGCTGTGCCTGCTGAGGTTTTTTTGAGCAGAGGCAAGGCTGTGGCATGTTTCCAAGCATTCAGAAAGGTGGCTGAGATTATGGGGGTATTGAGTATGGAAGTAAGAGCTTCTCTGATGGGTGTGAGTACTTTGGTGAAGGTTTAGTGAGGCAGGGTTTGGACGGAGCCTCAGAGTGGTGGTCTCATTCATGGTGACAGTGGACCATGTGGTCAGGGTCAGTCCTTCTGCCATGATGGGGAGATGAGTAGTGAGTGCAATGGGTGAGGGTCGAATTTGCAGTATATGGATGTGATTTTGTTGCAGAAGAACTCTGAGAGCTTGTTACAGAGGTCTTTTGAGGTGGTGATACTGTTGAAGGCAGCTGCAGGAACAATGAACTCTTTAACAAAGATTTCCTTGCTGCTGTTAGTGCCAGTGTTCTGAAATTTCTGTGAACTTCCTTTGAAGAGTACTAGGAGTTTCAAACACTAGCCAGCTTGAAAGGAATGCCTTTCTTTTAAAGTTGGCCCCCTTGAGGGTTTTATACTCCAGATCAGACATAATGTGCCATTCACCTGTCATTATACTACCATATGTATCCCTATGAATGTTGTCAAATGTCATTGGCAAGCATCTTTGCAATGTGAAAAGCAAATGATAAATAACCTAGGCAGGCATTTTTATATTTTGAAACAGGCAATGTCAAATGCAGTAGGAAGACATTATAATATTTTGAAAGCTTGTGTAGGATAGGGTTTGTGCATTGTGAAATGCTTATACTAAATACAATAGGCAATGTGTGTGCATAAAGCCATATCTTGATATGTAGTATTTAGCTGTGTGTGAATAAACGTACCCTTTTCTTTTTAAAACAAAAGTGCTTGCTGGACGTTAGTTTATTAAGTGTTTTCATATTGCATTGCTGAGTATCTTGCCCACAGCACCTCCTTCAGTAAGCCCTGGACTGCTCTGTCAGGCTGTGCTCACTGTCCTAAGAGTCAAGGGCTAACAGGGGTCTTCTTGGTCTCTAGATCGGATCAAGTAGTAGGATGGCCCTGTTTCACAAATGTGAAAAACCCCAGCCATCACATTTGAGTCACAGTAACCCAAGACTGGTGACAGTAAAATGATTATTATCCTGTTTTGCATCCATGGCTCATAAGAAAAGAGGGATTGGTTAACGCTGAAAGAGAGATTTGACGAGAAAATAAAATCTGTACATCTATCACACACTAAAGGGTTAATAAAAAGGAATGACATTATTTAAAAAACACATTTTAATAGCAAGTCTTGAGAGTACTGCAGTGCTTAATGCAACATCTGAAGGTGTGCAGGTTTGTACATTACATTTAATTTAATTTCTGCAGACTTTCACACATCTTATCGAGACCCTATAAAGATGTAAACAGCTTTGTAAGCTACATTAGCTGAGATAAGAGATTCAAACAAACAAAACCTGTACAAACCTGCACTAGAAGGAATGTAGTAGTAACCTTATTAAAGGCTTTATAATACATTTTAAAAAATTCGGAAATTAGTATTAGCAATTACGCGTGGGTCTACCAGTGCAGTATCGCAGTCAGTCTTACCTCTGAAGACAATGTAGTTAACTAGAACCATTGCGGTCTGCTGATCAAGACTCTTCAAGAAGTCAACTATTTTTCCGTTTGTATGCGTCTTCACATAATCGTTTATCTGTTTTTTTGCTTCTTCTTCATTTTCAAAATTGGTTGAAAAGGCTTCTGAATGAAATTGGGTTTTGACATCCTTTAGAAATGTGGGCAGAAGTTTCAGTCCCTCCTTGATAAAGAGGGCATTCCCCATGTTCAGTTGCAGCTCGCCATCAGCTTCGTTTAGCATCTCGATAAGGTGGTGGAAGCTCTCGTGGATTTCGTCTATTGAAATGCTTGAAAGGTTAAAGTTCAGGCCATGTAAGATTTGATCCAAAGTGGCCTTCTTTGCACCTACAGACAGCATTGCCAGGGCAGTTGCAATACTTACAGGGGAGAAGAATACATTACGGGACTCTCCTACCCCAAGAGAGTGATTAAAGATTTGGAATGCAAAATTTGAAATGGGCTGTGAAATTTTGTGGCAGGCCATAGTTTCATTTCCATGGTGTTTGTGGTGATGGTTATGATGGTCATGCTGATGATGAGAGTGGCGTTCAGAGTGGCCATGTTTCCCTTCTTTTCCACGCCCTCCATGGGCGTCGTCTCCTTTATGGCCTCCATGATGATCACAGAGGACTAATCCATAAAACAGGGTGGTAAATATACAGAGATATAGTGCAGACTTCATGTTCTTTTGAGATAGTATCTGTAAAAACAGGGAAAAGTTAGCATTCCTAGAAACATGAACATTTTCACCAAGCAATTCATTAGACAGTAAATTAATTCACTCAGAGTGTGTTTTTTGTTTCCACCATTACTTCTGTGCTAGGTGGCATTTACTTGATGTTGCCTGGCTTCTAATACCCAAGGTTCCACTACTCTTTATACTTCTGTCATGAAGAAAAACTTGCCGTAAAACATTCAGCTGCTTTTCCCATGGCTGGGATCTGGCTAAGAAAGTGTGCACGTTCAAAAGGGTGTTTCTCAAATTCACTTGTCTAGCTCCCTAATGGACTCCTATGGTGATTTGAGTGTTATAATCTGCCCCCCCCCCCCTCCCCCACTGTTGGGCCCTTTCTGATGCCCTAAAAAATTGCGATGTGATTTTTACTACACTATCACATGAACCGTTCTTTATAAGATGGTTGAAAATGTGGCTGGTGCATAGAAACTATGGGGCCTATGCATCAACAATGCCATTTGCGATTCCTTATTAGCGAAAAATAAGGAATCGCTAATAAGGAATAGCAAAAGGCTATGCATGTAGGAATCGCTATTCAAATAGCGATTCCTTAATATTCCTTATTACCGAATCGGTAATACCGAATCGGTAATAAGGAATACCTACCCATTCATTCCTATGGGCTTGGAGGCCCATAGGAATGAATGTAAAGCCAGTCTGTATTAGCGATTCGGTATAACCGAATCGCTAATAGCGGGAGCACTTTCAAGGGTGCCAGGGTGTCAAAAGGACACCCTGTTGCACCCCTGAAAATGATATGTGCACATATGTTGCACACACACATGCTCTAAAGGCATGTGTGTGCGCAACATGAAACTTTGAAAAATGCACAAAAGTGCATTTTTCAAAGTTTTTGCAAATTACCATGCAGTTCATCTTCATGGTAATTTGCTCCCCCTATTAGCGAAATCGCTAATTTTTTAACTTTGATGCATTGCATTTAAGGAATCTCACTTTGGGATTCCTTAAATGCAATCGCTATTTAAGGAATCGGTATTTAAGGAATCCCTATTTAAAGAATCGCTATTTAAGGATTCCTTAAATAGCGATTTCTGCTTTTGGGTTGATGCATTGGGATTGGGTATTTTTTACTTAATACCGGGAGCTATTACCGAATCGGTATTTTACCGACTGGATTTTGGGTTGATGCATGAGGCTGATAGATATTTACTCTATAGATATGTTTGTGTCCCACACCACATAGAAAATGTGTGTTTTGTATCCTGAATACATTTGGGGCCTCATGTAGGTAGCCAAATACCGGTCGGTAACGGCCGATTTTCGGTAATTATACCGTTACCGAGCGGTATTTTGGCTTTTGAGATGTAGGGGGAGAATTTCTGTATTCGGAATTTACCGAATCGGTAAAATTACCGATTCGGTAAAATTACCTATTCGGTAATTTTACCGATTCGGTAAATTCCGAATACAGAAATGAGATGTAGGGGGACTGTGTGGTGTGTGTGGGGATTCGTTATTTACCACCAACTAATAGTTGGTGGTAAATAACGAATATGTGTGTAAATGCATTATTTTGCACGTAGATGTGTGCAATGTGGCAGACACACATGCCCTCAGGGCATGTATGTGTGCCACATGTGCACACATGGCCGAATCAGGGGTGCAACAGGGTGTCAATGTGACACCCTGCCACCCTTGCATGTGCTCCCCCATTACCGAATCGGTATTTACCGAATCGGTAATGAGGCATACCTTCCCATCAATGGGAAGGTATGCCTCATTACCGAATCGGTAAATACCGATTCGGTAATTACCGAATTTCTCCGATTCGGTAATATTTACCGAATCATTACCTACATACGAGTTACCACTTCTTAAATACCGAATCGGTAAAGTTCGGTATTTAAGAAGTGGTAACTTGTATGCTACCTACATATGGCCCTTGGTGCCTGAACTTTCCTGCAGAGCCTCAATAAATTCATAAAGACTCCTTAAGGGGACAAAGGGATAAAGGAAGACTCCAAAGTACATTTCCATATGTAACTTTCTATAACTTCTATAATTGTTTATACTTGCAACAAAAACAATGGGTAGGTTTTAAACTGGTCCTATTCATCAATCAGTTGTCTTTTTAGGATAATGCTTTCAGTGTTTCTTTCAAAAAGGGAAAACCAACAGGAATGAAATGAGGTCAAACATGTAGCGATATCTGGATTGCTCCAATCATTAATTTCAAATCATGACTTATGTAATACAAATTTGATTTTTTGGAAGATGTGGTTAATTTCGGATAGGAAAAGACTTCAAAGTAGACACAAATCTCTAGTTCATATTTAATATGGTGGACAGTAATCACTGAGGCAATTTTCACAAGGGTGGAATATTGTATTTTTGGGCAAGAAAACTGCAATGATCACGCTCACAGAATTTGAGATTTTACAATGTAACTGCGAGTTCTTAAATAATGAAATCCAGAATTTCAATATGTTAATGTTTAGGATAAGTAATATTTTTTTCAGTGAGCTTCACTTGACCTCTAATGTTTTTTGCATGTCTAGCAATGCTTTTGTATGCATTGTTATGGTTGGTTTTTCATGCATCTATATAAAATGTCCTCACCTTTAGAGGGAGGGTTGCTAATACCTTTGGTACTATTTGATATTTATGCTTGAAATTTGATAGAGAGTATGTATTCTTCATCCTGGAATCCCATGTTGTTTCTTGTAACAATAAGGTCGAGGTGCCTTTGTTTTGAAATTTCATTTTGGAGAACTATTCGACGAATCTCCATTAAATGTGGTGGAGGAGGTTTATATTCAGACTTGGGGGCAGATTTACAAGCCCCGTGAGCCACTTTTGCGCCGCCGTTGCGTCACTTTTGTGATGCAGTGGCGACACAAAGCTAGCGCCATGCTGCGACAGATTTACAACGTGACGCATCACGTTGTAAAGCCCTGCGCCACATTAAACCCGCGTCAGGTTTAATGTATGCAGGGTGAGCATTACGTCGGAAAAAGCCTCGGAAAAGTGACACAGTGAAATCTACAAGATTTCATTCAGTCACTTTTCCGACGCTGGTGCGTCAAATCCTTACGCCTGCTTCAAGCAGGCGTAAGGCGTGACGCACCATGTTAGGGATTAGGCAGTTTGGAACAGTGCTGGAGTTGCGTCGGGCTTGCGACACAACTTCAGCACTGCGCCAACCTTACGCCAGCAGATGCATCACGCATCTGCTTGTCCTTGCACCACGATGCACCACATTGTAAATGCGGCGCATCTCCGGTGTCGGAAGGGCAAACTTGCGTGACGCATCTTCCCTGGCGCATCCCTGCTGAGTTGCAGGGATGCGCCAGGGAACGTAAATCTGCCCCTTGGTTTTTATATTTAGTGCATATTCATAAAGAGAGGGAATGTTAAAGGGAGGTCAAAAGGTACACGTGTATTTGTAGTGTCGGTTCACCCTTGATGTCTGTTTATGGCCTCGGTGTTTGTCGTGGTGTGTTCATCTTTCACTACGTGTATTTAGTATGTGTTCATCTTTCACTACGGGTATTTAGTATGTTCAGGGGAAAGAAGGAGGGGGTCACTGCTAGTTAGACGGTGTTAAGTCTTCCCCAAAGTACGCAGTGTTAGGTGCGTTATAAATTGGTATAATACTCTTCATGAGGGAGGATGGGTAATGTTGATGCATGTTATATTATGATATGTCGTTTTTTCCTATCTTCTCTTTAATTTGCTTTGTTCTTGCTTTAGTGATGTTTTACTTTTGGTTGCATCCTTGAGTTATGGACATTACGGTTTATTTTGTGTATAGTTCTTTGCTGTAGTAATGTAAACTTTGTTTTCATTTTAAAAGGAAAGGGATAATGTTATATCCTGAGTTTTACTTAATTGTAATTAGCCTAGGTCTTCCTAGCTGCTCAGCCAGAGTGAGAGATGGTAACGGAATGTTGGTGTGACTGTGATGAATGGAATGCCTGGGTGCCTGTGTGGGTGAGTGATGACAGTTGGAGATGGGCTGAGCAGCTAGGCAGGCTGCTCCTGGTGGGGCTGTTACATGGGCTGACATAGTGGCTGTAACAAGGGCCTAAGATAGGCTAATGATGAAGCTGGGGTTGCATGATGGAATATCGTTAACATAAATATCGTCAGAAATAAATATCGTCACTAAAATATCGCTTACATTAATATCGTCATCCTATACTTAAACAAGGATTCACACAAATATCGATTTTTTTTTATCGACAACCCTAATATCGTTCACACTAATATCGACAACATAAATATCGACTACTACATGATCGACTTTATTTTAAATAACATGACCTTAGACATATATATCGACTACACTAACATCGACGACCTATCTGCTTATAGAAATATACAAAAAATATCGTCTTTTTATTACCAACTCGATATGCACTATTCTTTTATTTTACACACTTTTTTTAACTGTTTTACTTTACAAAACTACTCACACATATAATTATTTAACGGTTTTCTAATTCAAAATAACGTTCTCGACCAATGATTTTGAAATTTCACTAATTGAACCAATCAAAAGCTACCATTAATTAACTCACTAATATAAAAACAATTATACACTTAACGTAATTTACCATTTTTGGGCCAAACTTGGAGAAAAACGGTTACCTTGCTGAGAGAAGAAAATACAAACCTACGACTACAACTACAAAACGTCATACTACACTTGAAGTAAGTAAAATCCCATTGCTTTTTTCATTCGAACTTAGCATAAAGTCCCTAAATTAAAAAGTGTTCTTCTTTAGAGTGAAAAAAGAACATGTTGAACTTATCAACAACGACCAGAAACTTACATGTAAAAACATTTATTAACTACCTTATCCATGTCTACTTAGATAGCTGACAAAAATTATTTAAACTTGCTAAGTAAATGTACAATTTACTTCATATATTAACAACTACTGTCATCCAAATACTATAAGTAACACAATGATTAGAAAAAAAAAATGAATGCTGCGCTAGGTTGCTGTCCAGTAGCACAGGCGCAAAGGAAGATAGTTCAGTTAATCCATGAATGTATAGGCAGCATACGTGGCAACTGCTTCCAACAAAAAATCGTTTGCAGGGCCACTAAAAGTCTCAGCCATCCAATTAATTAAAGAAAAGGAACATACGTGTTCTTCAACCATCGGAGCCTCTAGCACAATCAGAGGGCAACCGGACTGTTCCTCTAAATAGCTCATAGCCAAGAAGTCGTAGGCAGCCGTTGATATGTCCCAATTACCCAGGATACCATGCGCCGCACCACAAGCCATAATCCGGACACCAGAACAGGCCAACTCGTGAGACACTAAGGGCCTCATCAGTCGATCGAAATCCGGCACCGGAGACACCGTGTTGGTCAAGCACAAATCCAGAGGCCATTCAAAGGGACAATCCAGGCAGTGAAATACAGGTTGCACGCAGGTGAAGTAGGAATACCTGAAGGATAATCCATATGCCAGGCTTAAAGTCGCCAATGGCAGAGTACCATAAAAGTCAAACATCCTATCACGAAGAAGATGCAGATGGGACAGGTGCTCGTGTGGCACAGAAACAGCAGCCATTCCGTAGTATGAAAAGTAAAAGCAGCACACCTGCCACCAGCGCCAGAAGCAGCTGAACACCTCCAAAGATGCTCGAGAAAATCGAATGAAAAAATGCCGGAATCACACCAAAAATAGTTTGGAAAGAGGTCACGAGGCCTGAGCCTACAAGTTTAAAAAAATGAGCCAGGCCGGTCGTGGACGAGGCATTGAAAATAGTTAGGATCAAAGCTCCGAAATGTAGGGGGAGGTCAGTATTCAAAACCGCCTGTACCTCAGTGCGCGTATTAGCAACGTGAAGGACAAATGTTTCATGAGAGGAAGTCAATGACACCTCTTTTTGGGACAATACAGCTCTTATTCTGCTCAACTTGTTGAACTCTGCTTTCAAGGTTGGAATCGAAGGCCAGATGGAAACATCCAGCCGCCCGTGCGGGGGTGAAAAGAGAACTTTATTGCAGCAGACAACCCTCTCCGATACAGTTACTATATATGGGATTCCCACTAACATCCCGCAGCAAGCTTCATTATTCAAAATTAAATAACAACTGTTTGCAAGCAGCGTCAAAGAAGGCGTAATCACAGGCACTGGGACACCTCGTAGGACGCAGGCCAAAATCGGGGCTTGTACATTGCATGCACCGTGTAATTGAATGTGCCTACATACCAAGGAATGATCTGGTGTCATGGTACATTCCTCACCCTTCAGATAAACCTCAGTTCCGTCCCTAGTACATCTATACGTAAAGGGGAGGGACCAAACCTCATGTATGAAAGCGGTGCCCAGCTGTTCATATCTACCCAGAGCATAATGTTTCATACAAGACGTAAACTTAAGAAGTGCAAACGTTAGAGTTATCAACCCGTGTATAAGCCACGTGACTGAATTGATTTCCGCCACAGAGAAAGGTAACGGTTCTAATTTTTCAATATGTAATAATGAATATGTAGCATCTTTCATGGACATAAATAGCTGCTTATCAGTAATGTTAAAAGGAATGAATAACGATGTAGTGCTCAAATAGTCCCAAGGGACCCTCCCTGCCTTTAACGTCTGCAATGTCCATGCAAACTGCATAACAGAACGCAACTGGTTTTGACCATTATATAACACAGACATATCATCATGCACAATATCAACAACTGACGAAACAATATTATCTAATGTATAAATTCTGGAAGAGAGAGTGCTAATGCTGTTATCTATAACGGCTAAAACCTTTTCCATGTTTGCTTGGTCAATAGCTCTCAATCTTGAAGCCGCCTCAATTTGCGAAAATTTCCACACTTCGTTGTAAATAGCATATGCCCACCTTTTGGTTCTGCCACCCACAGGACCTTTAACAAAATAATTCAAATCTATTTTGTCATGTAACTTCGATAAATGAACTTTGACAGATGCTAAGGTGGAATGTCGCAGCCAGGATTGACATAACTTTCCCACAGAATATGTAGTTACAGTATGTGACGACTCAAACCGAGGGTCTACGCGTTCCCGAGGACTAAATACCCTTTTGATCAAAAATAAATTGTAAACTCAGGGAAAGTTCTGGATAGTAAACCATAATAAATTACTATTCTAACTCCAATCCAACATAAGTCAGGGAAAGTGCTGGATAGTAAACCATAATAAATTACTATTCTAACTCCAAACATAACATAACTCAGGGAAAGTGCTGGATAGTAAACCATAATAAATTACTAATCTAACTCCAATCCAACATAAGTCAGGGAAAGTTCTGGATAGTAAACCATAATAAATTACTATTCTAACTCCAATCCAACATAAGTCAGGGAAAGTGCTGGATAGTAAACCATAATAAATTACTATTCTAACTCCAAACATAACATAAGTCAGGGAAAGTGCTGGATAGTAAACCATAATAAATTACTATTCTAACTCCAATCCAACATAAGTCAGGGAAAGTGCTGGATAGTAAACCATAATAAATTACTATTCTAACTCCAATCCAACATAAGTCAGGGAAAGTGCTGGATAGTAAACCATAATAAATTACTATTCTAACTCCAAACATAACATAACTCAGGGAAAGTGCTGGATAGTAAACCATAACAAATTACTATTCTAACTCCAATCCTACATAAGTCAGGGAAAGTGCTGGATAGTAAACCATAATAAATTACTATTCTAAATCCAAACATAACATAAGTCAGGGAAAGTGCTGGATAGTAAACCATAACATATGTCAGGGAGAGTGCTGGATAGTAAACCATGATAAATGACTATTCTAACTTCAATCCAACATAAGTCATGGAAACTGCTGGATAGTAAACCATAATAAATTACTATTCTAACTCCAAACATAACATAACTCAGGGAAAGTGCTGGATAGTAAACCATAACACATTACTATTCTAACTCCAATCCAACATAAGTCAGGGAAAGTGCTGGATAGTAAACCATAATAAATTACTATTCTAACTCCAAACATAACATAACTCAGGGAAAGTGCTGGATAGTAAACCATAATAAATTACTATTCTAACTCTAATCCAACATAAGTCAGGGAAAGTGCTGGATAGTAAACCATAATAAATTACTATTCTAACTCCAATTCAACATAAGTCAGGGAAAGTGCTGGATAGTAAACCATAATAAATTACTATTCTAACTCCAAACATAACATAACTCAGGGAAAGTGCTGGATAGTAAACTATAATAAATTACTATTCTAACTCCAATCCAACATAAGTCAGGAAATGTGCAGGTTAGTAAACAAAATAAATGTTTCTATCTAAATTATTTTTTAGACCCTATTCCCCTATAATACCAAAATAACGCTTCTTCAATATTAATTTAATATTTTTTATTAATATTAAAAAATAAATTTCATGTAAAAATTTTAATTTCGATGTTAAATTTTGATTTCATGATAAATTTCTAATTTATTAATATTTTATACAATTTTTAAAGACTACATTTTTAAATTACTACCCACCCTAATCCCCTATAATACCAAAAACCCGCTCCTAAAATTTTTATTTGAAATTTTTAAATTTAATTACAAATTTAAATTCGTAAACAATTAGAAATTTAAAATTAAATTTTAAATTTCTTAATTATTTTCTAATTTGTTTATATTTTATAATAATTTACTATTCTAACTCCAATCCAACATAAGTCAGGAAATGTGCAGGTTAGTAAACAATATAAATTTTTCTATCTAAATTATTTTTTAGACCCTATTCCCCTATAATACCAAAATAACGCTTCTTCACTATTAATGTAATATTTTTTATTAATATTAAAAAATACATTTCGTGTAAAATTTTAAATTTCGAGGTTAAAATTTGATTTCATTATAAATTTCTAATTTATTAATATTTTATACAATTTTTAATCACTACATTTTTAAATTACTACCCACCCTAATCCCCTATAATACCAAAAACCCGCTCCTAAAATTTTTATTTGAAATTATAAAATTTAATTACAAATTTAATTTCGTGAAGAATTCGAAATTTCAAATTAAAATTTGGATTTCTTAAATATTTTCTAATTTGTTTATATTTTATAAATTTTTCAAAAACCAAATTTTAAATTACTACCCACCCTTATCCCCTATAATACCAATAACCCGCTACTAAAATTTTAACAATTCTTTTGTAGAAAATATTTTTTAACACATATTATTACTAGTAGGAGTTTTGTAAGTTTTTTAAAAACATAATACATATTTTTTTATAAATTTTATAACAACTTATATTTTTCTGTCGATATTATATGAAACGACATTTTGATCAACGATATTCTGTTCATCGATATTTTTTTATGACGATATTTTTGTCATTCTCACGAAACGATATTTTTTAAAAAGATATTTTCTATTACGATATTTTTCACAGTCGATATTCTTACCACGATATTAATGCTAGTCGATATTTTCCCATCGATATTCTATCTTTATACCGAAGCTGGTACGTGGCTGAACCTTGTCTGAAGTGATCTGGAACTGGAACCAATAAAGAAGGCTTTGAAACCTACAACATGGCTACAAGTGTCATCTTGTACAGATCACAACACACATCTTCTGTTTACAGTAGCAGCAGAAGTTTAGGCTCATTGCCCCTCTATATCCACAACACCAACTGCATACTGCCTTGACTGTGCATCTGGTTCTGCAGCTAAGCATATTAGTATCAGAGAGGAGCCAAAAGCTCCATCTTCATATAGCAGACTCCCATTAAGCAATTCTGTGCAAACCTTTCTCTGTGGATATGGGGGCCTAGCAACCAGTGGTCAAAGTGGGGGGAAATAGGTAAGGGAACTGTGGGTGGAGAATGACGATTCTCCAATTATTATGCAGAGAGAATCTTGATTTCATTAAAGACAAACGGAGGCTAACATTATGCAAATACTTTTATTTGCTGCCCAAACATGCAGCCCTTTAAAGAACGTTAATACATCATAATAAAATAGAACGTTGGCAATATGATGAGTGTGCTGAGTAGGCTCTCATCTTCCTCGTGGGCTGCGATGACACAGCTGAACAACTTGAAGAAACTCCAGAAAAAATCCAATTAATCTTTAATATTGTTATCTGAGGATAAAAAAGGTACAGTGTATAATGAAAAAGTATAAGGACTATTAAAGTAATGTAATACAATAATAAACTAAAAGATCAAAAGTAAATGAGTTCAACCCAAACCTCTTCAGGGAGAGGAGGGTGGGATAATGTTAGCCTCCGTTTGTCTTTAATGAAATCAAGATTCTCTCTGCATAATAATTGGAGAATCGTCATTTCATTACAAGACCGGAGGCTACCATTATGCATGTTTAAAGCCATGTAGAATCACACTGCTAACATGCTCAATAGGTCTCAAATAAAACTTAGAAAAGGTAGCTGCATTAGACCAATCTGCTGCTTTAAGTATTTCGGGCAGGGAACCTCCTGCCCAGAATACTTTGCTAGCCATTGCACCCCTTGAGGAGTGAGCTCCAAATTTAGAAAGATCAATACCTGCTTCATGCATGATCGTTCTTATCCACCTGGCAAGGGTGGCTGAGCTTACAGGTTTAAAAGGTCTAACATAGGATAAAATAAGTTGATCCGAATTAACATCTCTAAAATTTGCAAATTTATTTTCATAACATTTCATACAATTAACA
This sequence comes from Triturus cristatus, assembly GCF_964204655.1. Classification (NCBI taxonomy): domain Eukaryota; kingdom Metazoa; phylum Chordata; class Amphibia; order Caudata; family Salamandridae; genus Triturus; species Triturus cristatus. The sequence goes on along the minus strand of NC_140592.1, from coordinate 919,619,710 downwards.
ACACACAGTTTCTCACATTCGTGGAAATAAGGATAAAAGATAGATTCAGACATTGTCTTCGTTCTTTTCCAGATGTCGAAATGGACTCCTTCAGAGGAGTAAAATCTGTTAGAAACTTCTAGAGCTCTAATATCAGAAACCCTTCTAAAGGAAATTAAGCATAAGAGAGTAGCCAGTTTAACTGAGATCTTTTTAAGGGAGAGTAGCTCGTTGGCAGGCCAGGAAAGGAAGAGATTAAAAATAAGATTAACATCCCAAATGGAATGGTAACGAGCTTTGGGAGGTCTTTTCAGTCTAATACCCTTCATAACTCTTTTAACAAGGGAGTTGCTACCGATGGCAAGGTTATTAATGAGAGCGTGACCTGAAGAAATTGCAGATCTATAACAATTAATAGTTCTAAAGGAAAGACCCTAATCAAAGAGGTGAGCAAGATAGTTAGCTATTTGTTGAAGAGGGCAAAGCACGGGATCCAAATCCCTTTCCAGGCACCAACAAGACCATTTCCTCCATATCCCCTTGTATCTTTTCCTTGTACCTGGGGCCCATGAATCTTCCAATAGGCTTTTAGCTTCTCTTGAAAGATCAGAATATCTTTCTGAATTCCTGATATCCTCCAAGCAAGAAGGTTCAAATTCCCTTCCAAGACCAAGGGGTGTTCTTCTCCATCTGGTTCCTTGAGAAGGCCCGGGGATGAGGGAATCAGAAGAGGGAAGTCTACTGCTAACTCCATCACCCCCGGGAAGCAAACCTGTGATTTCCAGAATGGGGTTATCAGAATGATTGATTAAGACTTGAGTTTGACTTTCCATAAAAGTCTCTGAATCATTGAGAATGGGGGAAAAGCATAGGCTTTGAACCCTGCCCAAGATTGAAGAAAAGCATCCACTCCTGACGCATATGGGTCCAGTCTCCAACTGAAGTATCTCGTTACCTGGTGAGTCAGTCTGCTGGCAAAGAGGTCTAATTCTACCTGTCCCCAAATCACTTGAATCTGAGAGAAGATCTCCTTCCTTAATTTCCAATCGCTTGCATCGTGGAGGAAACGGGAGTTCCAATCTGCTCTCACATTCTGAGACCCAGGGATGAATTCTGCTCTTATGGTAATCTTGTGTTCCCAACAAAAATACCATATTCTCTGGGCAAGTTCAGATAGAATTTTTGATTTCGCGCCCCCAAGGCGATTTATATAGGAGACAGCTGAGAAGTTGTCTATCCGTATTAGTATGAGGGAGTTTTTTAACATTTCCTTGAAACTCATAATTGCATTGAGAGCTGCAAGCATTTCCAAAGAATTTATGTGAAGGAGTTTTTCTTCCAGAGACCACCTCCCACCTGTCTCTAAGTCTTCTAAGCGGGCACCCCATCCCTGGCTGCTCGCGTCTGATTCTAAGGTAAAGTCTGGTACATTGCCGAAGATGGCTTTCCCGTTCCAGGCTTGAAGGTTTTTCAACCACCAGAGGAGATCCTCTCGGGCATCTTGCGAAAGAGGAACGGAGTCCTGGTACCAGAGCCCCTTCCTCAGGCCTAAGGCCTTTAGTCTTTGTAGGCCCCTGTAATGCAGCGGACCCGGTGATATTGCTTGGATGGACGAAGAAAGGAGTCCTAATATCCTGGCCAGATCTTTTAAACGGATAGACTCTTTGGAAAGAGTATGGGAAACATTTTTCCTTATTTTGGCAACCTTCTTGTGAGGGAGGGTTAACTTGGAAAGAACGGTATTCACGTTGAAACCCAGGAACTCTAGACTTTGAGAGGGAACCAAAACAGACTTTTCCGAATTTATGATGAATCCCAAATCTTGAAGCAGATTCATAGTTGTGTTCAAATGATTCATAATTTCCAGCTTGTCTTGAGACATGATAAGAATATCGTCTAAATAAATAATAAGACGAATCCCTCTTTCTCTGAGAAAGCTGACTACTGGGCGTAGAACCTTGGTGAAGCACCAAGGGGCTGAGGAAAGACCGAAAGGAAGGCATTGGAATTGATAGAGGGTTCCTTTCCATGTGAAGCGAAGGTACTTGCGATAACCCTCGTGCATAGGAATGGTAAAATAGGCATCCTTCAGGTCTAATTTTACTAACCAGTCCCTGTTCTGAAGGATGTCCCTCAAAAGATGAATACCTTCCATCTTGAAATGTCTGTATATTAGAAAATTGTTTAATGACTTGAGATTTATGACGGGACGCCAGCCCTTGTCCTTCTTTTTGACGAGGAAAATGGTACTTAAGAAACTCTCTGTGGTTTGTGAATGTGGGATTAAAATAATGGCACCTTTGTCTAACATTTGACAAATTTCTATTTCTATTAATTTTGAATTTTCCTTGTCTATAACGATTTCCTTTGGGATTTTCTTTTGGAAAGGTTCCCTCCAAAAATCTATCTTGAACCCGGTTACGGTTTCTAAAACCCATGGGTCTTGAGTGATTGTGAGCCAATTGTTCGCAAAATGTTTGAGTCTCCCAGCCGCTTGCAAAGGAGGGGGGAAATTCACACTTACCTTGGAAGGATTGGTACCTAGGTCTTCCACCACGGGACCTCGAACCTCTTCCTCTTTGGGGGTAAAAGTTTGATCTAGTTCCTCTGTAGGGACGAGTGTCTCTTCCTTCTTGCGGGTAAAATTGGGACTTAAAATAGCCACGGCTGACAGATTGTCCCCTTCTGTCAGCCCTTCCAAAAAGTGGTCTTCCACCGAAGACTCTGCGCATGTTGGATTGCTTTAAAGGTGGAGACATATTTACCCAGAGATTTTACGAAGTTGTCACCAAACAACAAGCTTTTAGCATCACACATGTCCTCTTTCGCTGAAAGATCCGCGAGTTTTGGGTTCATTCTAAGAAGGACAGCCTTCCTCCGTTCGGTGATTAAATTTGCGTTAGCATTTCCAATGAAACAAATTGAGCGTTGAGCCCATCCCCTCAAAGTTTCGATGTCAATGGGAGAGCCATCGGATCGAGCTTGTTCAGTCATATCAAGGATTCTTGAAAGTGGGCCCAGAACGTCAAGAAGTTTATCTTGGCATTGTTTTAGGCATCTTTCAATACCTTTTCTTGGATCTCTGCCAGACTTAAACAGGAAGGTGATTAGCTCTGGGTCAAGGTTGGATGTATTGCAAATCTTGTCCTCCGAAGAGGGACGAGGGCATTCATTACGCAATAAATTGCGTGTATCTCTATCCAACGGTTTTCTTACCCATTTAGATAAATATTTACCCACGTGAGGCATAGGCCACCACTCTTTGCTGCGAGGGTGTCTAATGGCAGTGGGGTTGAACATGTCCTGACCAAAAGAATCTTTAACAGTGAGTGAGGAAGTTGAGGGTAGATCCAGGTCTTCGTCAAGATCCTCAGGGGTATCTTGTGGATCAAATATAAATTCATCTTCCTCTAGGTCAGAGTCATTCGTAAAATCATTGGTGTTATGTAAAACATCATTATCTATAATGCCGCTAAGGGCACCTCTTCTCCTAGTCCCAGGGAACTGAGATCTCTCTATTGTGCTGCTATGAACACCAGCATCTATTGTAGCGCGGGGGCTACCAAATCCAAAAGCATGGGTTGATGCCTCATTCATGTGTTTTTTCTTCATAAGTACTTTACCCCTAATCTTGGGTGCACCGCCAGAGGGTGAATCCCCATCTGAAAGAGAAAATTACGTCTCTTGCGGAGGTGAAATTCTTTTCCTTTTAAATAGAGCAGCATTAACTGCTTCTTTAATTGATACTTTAACCTCCTCATCAATTAATTTCTTTAAATTGTCCCCTAAGGGTTCTATATTTGTCTGGTTAGCGTCACTATTCATTCTTACCCAAGCTTATTAAGGTAGAAGTCTTGAAAAAAAGGATGCAGGCCTGTGGTAGTCAGATTACTCACAGTTATTGAAATTGTTGTCAATCTAAACGAAGGTCTTAGAAGTCCTTTCTAAATTATTTTGAGAGAAAGCCACCGGGTGGCGATCTTGTCTCATTCAAAACCTGAACTTCTTTCAAGTACACCGTTTTCTTTCAAGTACACCGTTTTCTGATGGATCTGAAAGGGGCGACTGAACCAATTAGTCTCACGCGCACGGAAAGAGCAGCGTAACGATGGGAACTGAGGACATGAAGAGACGCGCTTCCTGTTGAAGCGCGTCTCGCTCCCCTCCGTGTTGCTATGACACAGAGTCGACAAAGGGATAGCCGACGTAGGAAACGAGACACGTGAAGCGCGTCTCGTTTCCAAGCATTTGAAAGGAAACACTGGTCTCCGCTTAGCAGGGTTAAAGTCCACTTATATCCAAATACTTAAACTACGCTAAGTTTTCTGAGCCCCAAAACAATACTCGCAGCGCTTGAGATCGAACAGGCACAATCTCGTGATCATACTGGCACATTTAGGAAACAGTTGAACAGAAGGCTACAAAGCGATAATATGACAATGTGTGTAGGGATTACTCCGCTTGCCATAAATTGGACAAGGGGTGAGTGGGAAACCTGAAAAAAAGGTTTAATTAAAAAACATAGACAGTTTCTAGATACAAAGGAATGTCATTTGAATACAAAGCCATTACAACAGCAGTATAACAAGAGCAAACATACAATGAGATCGGTGTTGAAAAGGGTTACAGGGAGGAAGTACAGATAAACATCCTTTGGCAAATATGGCACAATTATCAAAAAGGAACAGGAGAGATATAGAAGAGTACTTAGCTGTGTCAGAGCAGCGAACAAAAGAGGAAGATGAGAGTCTACTCAGCACACTCATCATATTGCCAACGTTCTATTTTATTATGATGTATTAACGTTCTTTAAAGGGCTGCATGTTTGGGCAGCAAATAAAAGTATTTGCATAATGGTAGCCTCCGGTCTTGTAATGAAATCAGAGGGCAGGAATAACCCAAGGATTGGGTCAGTGGGTGGAGTCAGAAGTGTGGCCAGATAGAGCAAATCATTCTAATTTTTTGTATTTGTTTGGCATTTCACTACCTAGTTACAGCTTATTACGTTAATTAATTCAACCAATGGATACACGTTTAATATGAGTTATTGACATTAAGTCAAGTCAAGTCAAAAATACTTTTATTGATTCTTTAAAAATCATAAAGGGATGGCAAACCATCATAAAATTCTAGTTCTAGACTTTACATAGACATGTGTATATGAAATATATAATTATTTTAAAAAGTTATTGGAGAAGGAAGCCATGATCACAGTAAAGAGTCCATCAAAGAGTTTTATGTTTGCTTATCATGAAGAAATTTTGTCCAATTCTTTTGCTGCTGCTTTCCAAAATTTTATAGCGCTGCAGGAGAGTGGAATTGAGAACCATCCAAGACATCTGATGACCGCAACTCTACATGTTCTAATCTGTTCTTTCTTTAAAATCTCCTGAAGAATAGATTTACGTGTTTTCAATAAAATAGGGCATATGCATAATAAGTGTAATAGTGACTCCTCCCTTTGACAGCAAAGGCGACATTCCTTCGATGGCCATACGTATTTCCAAAAATCTTTTGAGGGGAATGAACCTAGTCGTAGTAACATCAAGTAATGCTTTTTATAGTAAGAAATATGTTCAGTCAGATACCGTTGCGGTTTTAGCCTCTGGTATGTCTGAATCACAGCCCAGGCGTGATTTTTTTGGTAAAAAGATTTTTTGTCAGTTAGTAGGGAGTTCCTCTTGATTGCGGAATTTACCGCATTTTTAAATCCAGAATACGTTACTGGTGTTGACCAGACCTCCTCTAGCTGTAACGCCGACAAGGATTCCAGCAGTGTTCTCGTCGTCGAGTTGGCTTGTCTAGCTTGACTTTCGATCTCAACCCAACAACGATGAGCTAGGGTATTATCTTCTGCCTCCCTCATCCTCCAATAGTACTTCACTAAAGCACCTTGTCTGGCCATGCTCTGGTTTTTTAATCCAAATTCTAGACGGATTTGGTCTTGTGAGATGTGTAACAGAATTGTAAACAATCTTTTGAAGAATACGGTTTGTACTGTATTTAGGGTAGTTGCATCTTTGGTGTTCAGGATTTCTGAACCGTACGAGATGGAGGGCAAAAATTTTGCAGCGATCACTTGAAGCAGGTGGCTGGTAGAACAACCTGTGAGCTTTTTTTCAAGACTTTAAAGGCGAACAGCAGTTGTTTTGCTTTTATCCTTCCTTGTTCCCTGTGTTGTTTGAAGTTTAACTTGCTGTCTAGTAGAAAGCCTAGATATTTGTAGGAAGTTACGCAGGCCAATCATTGTTTGCCCAAATTCCAGGAAAAGGAGTACCTGGACGAGGTTTTGTTATGTTTTGAAAAACGCATTACTTTTGTCTTTTGATGGTTGATCGTAAGTTGGTTGGAGGTGGTATAGGCTCCTAGTCCCATGATCAGTTTCTGCAGGCCAGCTGGTGTTTGTGCTAGTAGTACTATGTCGTCTGCGTACTGAAGGCATGGCGTTGGGATTTTGCCCAGTTTTGGAGGGTCAGCCGGAATTAACTGAAGGTATTTGTCGCGATCTGACGTGTAGATATTAAACAAGCAGGGCGCTAAGACGCAACCTTGTTTTAGCCCGTTCAGAGTTGAAATCTTACCGGTGACCCTTAACCTGTCTCCTTTCTTAATTTGCTCCCAGGTGTTAGAGTACAGGTTGATGATGGCCTCCAGGAGTCTCAGCGGAAACCCCCAGGCCTGCATCTTAGCCCATAGAGCGGCTCTTGAAACCTTATCGAAGGCCGCCTTAAGGTCCACGAAGCAGGCATACAGGGGCCTTGATTTTTCGAAGGCCTGATTGGCTAAGAGAGTGACAGCGGAGATATTCGTCAAGGTGCCCATCCCCGCCCGAAATCCAGTTTGCGTTGGAGGTATTTGTTTTTTTAGACTAACCCAGGCCTCTAGTTCTACTAAGAGGTTAGATGCATACATTTTCGCCTCTACATCTATTAAAACGATCAGTCTATAGTTAGAGGGGTCCGAACGTGGACCCGGCTTATGGATTGGGGTAAGGATACTTCCTCTACAGGACTCGGGGATCAGGCAATCTGCTGTGACTTTGGAATAAAAGGGAGTCCAAACTTGGGACCAGAATGCAGGGTCATGTCGGAACAAGGCGTTTGGTATGCCGTTTGGACCTGGGGCTCCCTCCGATTTTAGATTCTTTATTATTTTTAGCACTTAAGTTTTCTGTGAATAGCACTGAATCACCAGGTGGTTCGAGGTTAGTAATGCCGTTAACTTGGTCTCAGCCTCCTGCCTCCTTCGCAGTTTGTTCTTCACGGTTTGGAGCCGGTCGGGGTACAGCTTCATTGTAAAGGAGTTCAATGTGGGCTCTCCATGTGGCCTCCAATATTTCCGAATGGAGATGTTGATTCCGGCCACTGGTTAGTTGGTTTACTTGTTCCCAGAAAAGCCTGGAATCCCCCAATTTGCAGGCATGATGGAGTTTAGCCCAGATATATTCTTGATGCTCTTTTTTGTACATTTTATATCATTTTTTAACTGTTTCCTAGTTTTTGCAATTAACGGCAGAAGTTCCTGATGGCTTTCTGGACCCCGAGATCGTAATTGTCTGAGGTATTTGTTTAGTTGTTGTTTTTGTTTCCTCAGATTATTGTTGAACCAAGCAGCCCCTTTTGAATTTCCGTGAGTATTTTTAGAAAATGTTTTGTTAATTTCAAAAATAAAAAACTCCCAAGCTTTTATGGTTAGTGTTTCAGAGCTGGAGTTATTGACATTAAAATACATTCACAAACTTGGATTTGTTTCCAATCACAGAATGTCCCAATATGCTTAAAAGTGGAAGCACAAGCCATTTGTTTCCAAGCCATGGAGTTTCTGTCAGCAGCACTTCTCCTCCCTTTTCCAATGAGAGCAGTTCAAACATAAATGGCAAAATATCATAGTTTGCAAATGTTTTCTACATAATTATGGCCCCACAATATTTGCCACACAATTACTGTGTTTCTGGGAAGTGGACAGCGCTTTGCAAAGGTTGACTGATCACCTTTCTCACTGCTGCATTTTATATAACACTGGTATTAATAAGTCAAAATCTTTGCAGAGACTGTTAGCATGTGTAAAAATGTCAAAATAATAAAACATCAGAAAATATACCGCATTTCGTTGCAACCTTCTTTTTGCTGCATAATTTAGCCAACACTGCGGCATAATTTTTCCCTCAATTGCTGCATAATTTCATTGCCCCCAAAGCAGGCAGCAGGCACATTGTGCATGAAGCAGAGAGACCGTGAAGCTTGTGAACTTAGTTTGGTGTACGTGAAAATCCTGCATTGTCGACCCCTGGTGAGTTGCAGCTACTACTGCTGAAACAAGGCCAATGGAGATACCAATGGGTGAGGCAGACTAGCCTCAAGGGCAGGGCTGTCTTTAACGCTGGTGAAGCCCTGTGTGACAATGTTTATTGGTGCCCCCCCAATGACTACTTCCACCACAGATTCCCCCATTACCACGCTTTAACAGTACCCCTCAAGACTCCATAACCACACTCTCACTTAGACTCATTTAGTTTGATTTACAGCTCCACTGATACCAGTGTAGGGTGTTGGAGTACTTTACTTCACACACATTACACAGAGACAATCAATCATACTGGTGTAAATCACTGTATAGGAAATGTTACAAAAGACAAAGGACTACTAGGTGTACGAGTCACATGACAACCATACTAGTAGGCAGTATGGTTTAATAGTGATTGGTCTGGAGAAACACAAACTCAGTCTTTAGAATGTAATACCATTGTTGGGGGTTCTCTTTAATAACTAGAATTGAATTCTATCCAAGTGAACCCTTTTTGCAACATTAGGATAATCAAAGACAGAGGAAAAACCATAACACTCTCATTTATACCTTGCAGTTTACATGCACACTCTCATTTATACCTTGCAGTTTACATGCAGCGCTTAGATGAAAGTTAATAGCTCACTGTTGTTTGTTAGAATTTTAACTTATAAACTGCAAGTAACAAAAGGATCTTAGTGACAAAAGCAGTAACCGACTGACCTATTTAAATTAAGTGCACTTTGTGATCTGCATGGTACATGTTCTATGCAGCAGCACATTAACTTTCTGTGCTACCTTTTCTCTAGTCAAAACTTCCACTTGACAAACTCCATCCCTCTCTAGAAAGAACATTAATCACTGGAGTTATCTTGACATTTTTACTGTTGCCGAAAACTGCTGGAGGCCAGGAAGGAGACAGGAAGTGCTTTTAGAAACATAATATACTTGCAAACATGACGCCCGACCGCCCCCCAAAGTCAGCACCTGGTGCGATTGCACCGGTCCCACTGCTATAGAGCAACCCAGCTAAAGGGTCCTGTGACTTCAGTGACAGAGTCACTGTCGCTCTAGGGTGTGCTCCTTCATAGGCCTGCCCACAAGACTGGAGGTGAACTTCAGTATGGATTGTGGTGGATAGGCCTCCTAGGTTACACCACACTTGCCACCGCCAGGTTCCACCTGCTGGTGCTAAGACACCAGGGCTTCTAAGCTCTTTCGGGGCCTCCTAAGGTCTAGCACAGGAGTGTGCTCCCTCAGGAGAGTGGTCTGGTAGACTGGTCATGAAGGTGGAACCTGGTTCTCCAGTTCCAAATTTGGCAGCTCTGACCATAATGCCACATCCTCTCCCCTAACAAACCCCATACTGTCCCACTGAGAGAAACTCACACTGCCTTCAACTACAACCCAATTGTGGAGCTATAAACACGTGAATGTGACTCAATTCAAATTAGGCACTAGACAAGAGAAATATGCTGCCTAACAAAACTGGAGAAGGCAAATGCTCAAGGGAATGCAAGATTAAGAAAAGCATTTGAAATGTAAGGAACAACATGGTTACCTTAATGCTTTTGCACTTACTATTCAGAAAGCAGTGAGTGTTTTTGCCTGAAATGTTCAGGATATGCCCAGGGCACAAAAGGGACCCATTTCAATATCCATTGCTTATATCCTAATAAAACGTAAGCAGCATGGTTTAAAAGGACCACATCCCTGAACACAGAGCTGCTGTAAACAATTTATTTTCCAATCCACCCATCAACCATGTATTGCACAGCACCTCCAGGAATGGTGCACCTCCCCACCCGGGGAAACAATCTTGTTCAAAGAAAGATGAGAAAACAAAAATAGCGCTTCACTAGCAAACACTGTAAATTGGCGCTAATGTATTTGGGTGTGAATAGAATCAATCTGGCTACTTTGCCACCACTCTATCTTACTTTATTTTGTTATTTTTCACATTTTGAACCTTTTGTTTCTGTCCCTCCCAAGGCTACACTTTGGAATAGCAAAATGTCCATAAAAGACCACATTTTCAGCAAAAGTGTTTTTCTTTTTTGAATCCATTTCACAAAGGAACAAATAAACTAAAGGAGAGGAAAAAGGGCATAACAACTCTTTCTTGAAGTCACGTTTTTCAGTCAGTGAGGAGGAGCAAGACAGAAAGAGGGAAGAAGAGTAAGAAAGGGGAGGGTGCAGCTGCTAGCGGCAGCCGCAGAGCAGGAGAAGTGGACACTGTCCTTGGCTATTCTGGGCAGGAAGGATAAGACAGAGTCTTTTCCTTCTCTGCCCACCCCGCCTGTCCCCAAACGGCCACAAACACAGGACCTTATCTATAGGCCTTGGCTATTTCTGCCGTCCTGGGAATAAATGTAGGGGAACGAAATCTATTAAATTAAAGAAGTAGGGTCATGCCGTGCCCTGCTGATCCCATCCACTTCGTCCACTGCTGGCAACATATTCTTATTGTAAGGGATCCAAAGCTGTGTGTATCTGGTCTAATTGCTAATGGTCTTATTCAGTAGTTATTGCGGTGGTATTATTGTATATCAGAACATCGACCACAAAGATACTGTGCTTAAAAAATGATCATAGCAAGAATATCGACAACAAAAATATTGCACAGGCTATTTGGAAGGTGATTTACTAGTAGGTGTAGGCAGGTAACAACCACTAGTTATAAGGCTACAATCACAATATAAGGTTAAGTCAAAGTCTGAATAAATTATTACCATTCTCAACCCTTGGTAGCTGGCTGCTATCAGGCAAGCATAACTCAGGAGACAGGCTTGTTGTAAAGCATTCAAAAACGGCAATACATTAAATAGGTTAAACATTACACACAAGAAATTCAACACCAATTTATAAAAATAGGAAACATGTTTCTGATTAAAATTACACCAAAACAACAAAAATCCAATGCATATGAATTTTTTTAAGTATAAACACTTTCTATGCCTAAAAAAAGGCAAGGCTCCTCTTCAGGCCAGGTTTTGCGTTGATGTTGGCAGCTTGGTTCAGCACGAAGCCTCAGTGAAATTCTGGAATTCTTAAGCTCCGGAGCTTTCAGCGGGACAAACCTGAAATACAGGCCTTGTCGAGGTTCAACAATGGTGGCTTGACTTTCGATGACGGGTCAGTCAACTTATGGAGCTTTTTACCAACAATTGTTCTTTTGAGGTTCTAAGGTATCCACAACACCAAATTCAAGGTTGCAGAAGCTCTGAGCTTTTCCTTGGAATGTAGGGACTATGCCTCCCACAATTCACCTGATCAAATACTTAAAAGTCTATCTGAAAGTGGTCAACTTGGTTCTTTTAGGTGGAGATGATGAGGATGGAACTATTGTAACATGTTGCTTTTCAGGAAGTCTACTTCTTCATATTTTAAAGTAAGGCAAAGTCCTTTTTGGGCTGAAGACCAAGGTGTGCAGCAGGTGCAGTCCTTACGAGTACAGTCCTCTCTTGTGCAGTCCAGGGTCCAGCAGAGCAGTACTTTTTCTTCCTGAAGTTTCAAGGCAGGGATCTGAGTTGCTAGACAGCTCTACCATATTTATCCAGTGTTTCTGGGCAACAAGCAAGGGGGTACCCCTGACCAATGGGGTACAGGGTAACAGCCAGAGGTAAGACAAATTTGTCCAAAGTGTGGCATATTTTTATCCCAGCAAGCTATTCCTATAAAATACAAAATGGAGATACTCTCTCCAGGAGGTTAGGAACCGGCTAAGCGGACCTACTGGTGTGGCTACGTTTCCTTAACACTCCCCTTTCAGCCCCTCTGCTAATTCAATCACTAGGGATCCTTTCTGGCTCGTGGTGCAGGACGTGGGGGTGAGCCTGTGTAAGGTCCTAACTGCCATTCCCTTTTGAAGACAAGTTTAGCTACTCCACACCTATCCTGTATTTTGCTCTGTAGCTGCAGATACACTCCCACCAGATGTCTTTATTCTCTATGCCGGCCACTTCACACCTCATCGGAGCATTTTTGATTCAGCCTGCCAGAGGCTGGCCAATCAGGATAGGCTGCTGGAGGACTGGATTTTAGCACACCAGAAAAGCAATTTCTATAACTTATTTTCTGTGATTGTTTTAATATATTCAAATTTGACAAGCTGTTAAATGTATTCTAAATAATACGTTAATACCTATCAATAGTTATACTTTTTTAAACTATTCCAATGTTAGCCTATGGAGGCAATGTTCTGCAATGGGGAAAAACAAAATTGGTGGTTTTTCACTCACAAGAGCATATAAAAAAATGTTCATAAGGTCCCTGCTTATAGGTACAAGGCACCCTACCCCTTGGTTACCTAGGGGAGACCTTAATTCCAAAGTCAAATTTTCATATACATTAAATTTAAAAAGAGCCTGCAAAGCAGGGATGCTTTTAAAATGACAGCAGGCAACACAGAAGTGCACACTTAATTTCATGAAATCTGCTGGCCCTCTAAACCTACATGCCCTTCCATATGCAAGGGTCGTAAAGGTAGGTTGCCCCTACCAATTGTAATTACATTCACCTTTTACACCGAACACAGGGACTGGGTCTGGTTAGCGGAGTCCAGGGCACAATCAGAGGCCCTGGTTTCTCACACTCATATATACAAATAGGTATAGAGTCACTTTTCTTTATTCCACCTCTAAGTTCGTTGACGATTCATATACAGCCAGGGAACACCTCTGTATAGTAAGTATAGGAAACCTATAATTACCTATATAATCTTACCTTCTATTGGAAAATACCCATTTTTTGCATGGTCACCCCCATTTTTGTAGACTTGTGTTGCTGTTTTCTGAACTCTCTGCACTGGGACACTGCCCAGAAGGTAGTACACCCAGTGTTTAAAAGTGAAACATGCAACAGATTATGGTTGGTATGTTCCTGCAGTGACTAGCCTTAAAGGTTGTTATCACTGTAGAGGGCTGTGACTTGTTCCATAATAAATGTTCCAGAACAATTAAAACACTATTGCTTGAACTTTTGACTTCGAATACACTAGAAATCTCATTCAACCACTATTTTAATGTCTATTAAACATCAAATTCAATTGTGAAGTTGGATTTGTAATAAATATACAGAAAGAATAACTTTTCGAAACTTAGCCGCATACTTACGAACAATTGGCATGGGGCAGCGCTGCAATTCATTTTGTTGTGCTAACCTACGCCAATTCAAAAAGGCAGGGATGCATTGTATTTGCAAGAATGGGTGCATTTCTGTCCTTTCAGCCAGCGCTGGTGCACAATTAGCAGCTGTGCACCAATGCAGACACCCTTGCACCATGGTGCAAGGGTCTCTGTGTTGTTAGTATGATTGTTGTAGGCGTTTTCCTTTTCCTTTGTGTCTTAAAGAATGTAGCACACATGGAAAGAGGAAACAATTGAGGATAAATAATGTTATTTCTCCTCGTTCCTCCACCCTTGAGGAGGTGCATGGTTTTAACAGATTCCCAGAATTACACCATGTTGTAAATCTCGGATTGTATCAAAACCTACAAGCATTGCATGGGAACACCCACAGCAATAGCCACGGCATGCCTTCCCAAAGCAGTGTGAGGCAACTCCATATCTACACAGCCAGGATAGCCAGCCTGCATGGCTTTCATGACCTTGTAGATATTGCTAAGCCCTGTGCACTAACAGAATGTCACAAAAATTGACGCTCCAGAGGTGCACACGGCTTGTAAATAAGCCCCTTAGAGGCAGTGCTGCAAGGTCATTTTGATGTTCTGCCCTACACTAATTTGAAGGGCAGGAATGCACCTTGTACCACGGTGCATTCCTGTCCTTTCAGTCGGCACTGGCGCACAATTAGCAGCCATGCGACAATGCAGGTAACCTTGCACCATGGTGCAAGGATGTCTGTGTTGTTGACATGATTGGCTTTATGCAGGAAGGGACACTTTCCTAGACAAAACCAATCATTGTAGGCATTTTCCCCTTCCTGTGCATGCTGCAGAATGCAGCACACATAGAAATAGGAGAAGTCGAGGAGAAATAATTTTATTTCTCCTCTATACACCACCCCTGGAGAGGCGCAAGGTTTTAACCCCTTCAGTGCCCGCCCCTTTCCCCGCCCAGTGCCGGCCGTTGCATTAGCGGGCGGGGTCTATGACGAGCTGGACTCGTCATGGGCACAGCGCCACCGCGGCCCATGACGAGTCCAGCTCGTCATGGGCACTGAAGGGGTTAAAGCATTTCCATGTTGTAATTCTGGGAATGTGTTAAAACCTGTGGACGTTGCTTGGGAACAACCAGTGAAATGCCCATGGCATGCCTCCCCAATGCAGTGTGAGGCAACGCAGTGACTTGTAATGCGCTGCCTCACTCCATATCTACAAAGCTCAGGCAGACAGGCAGGTTGCTCCCCCACTCCGCAACAGCACCACCTGTTCGCCTGTGTCTCCCAACCCGCTGCTGCTGCACTGACGAAAGTTCGAGGCCCTCCTCCACCCGCAAACTACCACCTGTGCCTCATCCCTGGTGGCCAGTGGTAGGCCGTAGGTTGCTTAGTGTAATTGTTTTGCTCCTTGTTATATTGGTATTTGTTCTCTTTTGCATTCCCCCTGTTCCCTCTTGTGCTATTTCTGTGCCCTGTGCCCTTCTGCCTGCTCACTGCTCCTCCCGTGGTTCTCCCGCCGCTGCATCCCTGCGGCCCGCACCCCCACTCGCTACACTTCGCCTAGTGTAATTGTTTTTGCATTTCGTTGTATGTGTTTATTGTTTTCACTTTTCATTGCTCCTTTTTCCCTCTTGTGCCACTTCTGTACCCTGTGCCCTTTTTTGCCTTCTTTACCCTCGCCGTTCCTCACCTCGTTTTTCCCGCCGCTGCGCCCCCTGTGGGCCCGCCCCCCGCTCGCCCATTCGTCCGCTTCCACCTCCCAGCTGCTCCTCCCTCCCACCTCCCCTTCTTATGACAGTGAGGAGAACGACCCTTAACCCTTTACAGGCAGGTCGCTCCCCCACGCCGCAACAGCACCACCTGTTCGCCCGTGTCTCCCAACCTGCTGCTGCTGCACTGATGCGAGTTCAAGGCCCTCCTCCACCCGCAGGCTACCACCTGTGCCTCATCGCTGGTGGCCAATGATAGGCCGTAGGTTGCCTAGTGTAATTGTTTTGCTCCTTGTTGTATTGGTATTTGTTCTCTTTTGCATTTCCCCTGTTCCCTCTTGCTCTATTTCTGTGCCCTGTGCCCTTCTGCCTGCTCACCGTTCCTCCCGTGGTTCTCCCACTGTTGCGTTCCCTGCGGCCCCGCCCGCTCGCTACACTTCGCCTAGTGTAATTGTTTTTGCATTTCATTGTATTTGTTTATTGTTTTCACTTTTCATTGCTCCTTTTTCCCTCTTGTGCAACTTCTGTACCCTGTGCCCTTTTTTGCCTTCTTTACCCACACCGTTCCTCACCCTGTTTTTCCCGCCGCTGCGCCACCTGCGGCCCCACTCACCCATTCGTCCGCTCCCACCTCCCAGCTGCTCCTCCCTCCCACCTCCCCTTCTTATGGCGGTCGCTGCCTGGATCGCGCCCAGGACCAGAACCCCTGGCCCCCACGAACGCCACGACACCTGCGCCGCTACTATGCCAGCACCATCCATGCACTCAACATCGAACAATCACACACCTGCTTCCTGGCTGCCCCGAAATGCACAGAAGGACCCTTCTCCTGTCGGAAATGCAGCTTCACCAGCATCCGATCTGTAAATCCACCCACCTGGAAAGAACCCAACTACCTCAGATGCATCCTTCTCAACACCCACTCCGCAAGCAAACACGCCGTTGAACTCTGGGACCTACTCGACTAAACCTCCCCAGACATCGCCTTCCTGACAGAGACATGGCTGAACCCCTCCTCGGCACCCGACATTGCCATAGCCATCCCGGACGGCTACAAGATCACCCGCAGGGACCACGCCAACGGAGTAGGAGGAGGAATCGCCATCATCCACAGGAACACTCTCAGAGTCACGACCAACACCGACGACACTCTCAGCACTGTCGAACACCTGCACTTCCAGATCCACACCGATCCCAGCACCACCCTCAGAGATACCCTCGTCTACAGACCCCCCGGACCCTAACCACAGTTCAGCGACTCCATCAACGACTTCGTCAGTACACACGCCCTCGCCTCCACAGACTACATCCTTCTCGGGGACCTGAACTTCCACCTTGAGAACAACAACGACCGCAACTCCACCACCCTGATCGACAACCTCACCAACCTCGGACTCAGACAACTCGTCACCACACCCACCCACTCCTCCGGCCACACACATGACCCCATCTTCTCCGCAAGCTCCCACGTCTCCTTCAACCACACCACCGAACTCCACTGGACCGACCATCGTTGCATCCACTTCACCTTTCGGTAACCCACCATGCACCACCGCACCCAACAGATCACCCCTACTGCTGGAGCAAAGTCACCGAAGACCAGCTAACCACCACCCTCGCCCAGAAAGCCATTAACATCTTCCTCCGGTGAGCTGGAAGCACGCCAAGATCAATGCCCTACTCAAAAAACCCAAGTCTGACCCAAGGACCTCAAGAACTTCCAGCCCATCTCCCTGCTCCTGTTCCCGGCAAAGGTCATCGTGAAGACCGTCAACAGACAACTGACCCCCTACCTCGAGGAGAACAGCATCCTGGACCCATCCCAGTCCGGGTTCCACAGCAACCACAGCACCAAAACTACCTTCATTCCCGCCACCGATGACATCAGGGCCCTCATCCTCCTGGACCTGTCAGCCGCCTTCGACACCGTCTGCCACCGCACTCTATGCACATGCCTCCACGACACTGGGATCCGAGACAAGGCTCTGGACTGGACCACCTCCTTCCTCCCCGGCAGAACCCAGAGCATCCGCCTCCCCCCTTTCCGCTCCGAAGCCACTGAGATCATCTGCGGCGTACCCCAGGGCTCATCCCTCAGCCTGACATTGTTCAATATCTACATGGCACCACTCGCCCACGTTGCCCGACTGCATGACCTCATCATCATCTCCTACGCCAACGACACCCAGCTGATCCTCTCCCTCACCAAGGACCCCCTCACCACCAAAACCAACCTCCACGAAGGAATGAAAGCTGTCACCGAGCGGATGAAGAACAGCCGACTGAAGCTAAACTCGGACAAGATGGAAGTTCTCATCCTCGGCTCCACCCCCTCGACCTGGGACGACTCCTGGTGGTCAACCGCACTGGGAACAGCTCCAACACCCACCGACCACACACGCAACCAAGGGTTCATCCTCGACTCCACTCTCTCCATGACGAAGCAGGTCAATGCCGTCTCGTCCTCCTGCTTCAACACCCTCAGCATGCTCCGCAAGATCTACAGGATGATCCCCACCGAAACAAGAAAAACGGTCACCCAGGCCCTCGTCAGCAGCAGGCTGGACTACGGAAACGCCCTCTACGCAGGAGCTTTGGCCAAACTCCTGAAACAACTTCAACGCATTCAAAACGCCTCTGCACGCCTGATCCTCGACATCCCTCGCCGCAGCCACATCACACCCCACCTGAGAGACCTGCACTGGCTCCCCGTCAACAAGAGGATCACCTTCAAGCTCCTCACCCACGCTCACAAGGCACTCCACAACACCGGACCAGCATACCTCAACAGACGACTCAGCTTCTACACCCCCAACCGTCAGCTCTGCTCCGCTGACCTCGCCCTCGCCACAGTCCCCCGCATCTGAAGGGTGACCTCCAGTGGCAGATCGTTCTCCCACCTTGCCGCCAAGAGCTGGAACACCCTCCCCATCCTCCTACGGCAGACCCAGGACCTGCTAACCTTCAGAACACTCCTCAAGACCTGGCTATTCTAGCAGTAGCTGCACCCCCGCCCCCCCAGCGCCTTGAGACCCTCACGGGTAAGTAGTGCACTTTACAAATATTCAGATTGATTGATTGAAAGCCATGAAAATCTATGCATGGTGGCTTTAAGTGGCCTTGTAGATATGGCTAAGCCCTGTGTGTCACCACAACATCGCAAAAAGCGATGTTGCAGGGGCACACAAAGCTTGTAAATAAGACCTTTTTTTTTGGTGCCTGAAGTACCTTCAAGGTAAATGATTATTAGCGTGTCTGCAGCTGACTCAGGTAGTGTTCCCCTTAGATGTGGTGTTAAACACACCTGCATAAGCCCAGCAGGATTGACTAGATATGGTATGTGACTAAGATCTGCCCAATAATGGTAGCTGAGAAAGGTACAGGAAATTAACTCATTTGAAAGCCACAGAAGATTATGTGGTAAGGGGCTGCTCAATACCTTAGACACAACAGTAGTTGTGTCATAAGCCACCTTTAGGGGCAGAGAGGTTTTGCCATTTTGTTAAGACAAACAAGATGTGGTGAAAAACAGGAGGGTTACTTTTGTTACCCTTTCATTAACTGGCTAATGAATTGAACAAAAAGAGAATGTCCACCCTGTCTAGAACTGTGGAGGAACAGAAGAGGACTTGACCTGCTGTTTGTGACCTCCGTAGAGATGTGAAGAGCTGGACCTGCTTCCACTTGTACCCAGGACTGAGAAGTGGACTCCAGGGGATGGTTGGTTGACCTCCTATGTTTCAAAGGGACAAAAAAGCTGCCAGAATCCTGTTCCTGTAGTGACCAGTTGACCAGTGAAAAGTAGACCCTGAGTGATGATTGTGTCCAGTGGTCTCTGCAAGAGTTTGTCTTGCATTCTTAATGCTGTCCCTGAGGTCCATAGAGCATTAGAAGTGACCAAGAAGAGCTACTCCAAAAAAGCTGGAAAAGTTGTGTCTTAGAAAGATTTTGACCTTCAGAGGACTGGGAGTTACAAATGCTATCCACCCAAGGCATGACCTGAGCAGGCAAGA
This sequence comes from Triturus cristatus, assembly GCF_964204655.1. Classification (NCBI taxonomy): domain Eukaryota; kingdom Metazoa; phylum Chordata; class Amphibia; order Caudata; family Salamandridae; genus Triturus; species Triturus cristatus. Next base: position 919,600,605 of record NC_140592.1, on the reverse strand, counting down.
AAATTAGGTTAGTGCTTCTCTTGGTGTTCTCCACAAGACTTCAGCGGACCCTTGCGGCTAGGGATTCTGTCTTTGGTGCAAACATCTGACTACAGGTTTTATGTTTCTCTAGCTGGAAGTTTTCAAGCTCCAAAAAGGAGACTAATAGCCTAATTTAGAGTTTGGTGGGTAGATAATCTGTCACGTATGTCACAGGTATCCTGTTCACCTTATTACACGTGTATCCTAATGCACTTTTTATTAGGTGTGGCAGAATATTCTTCATGTTTATGATGGAGTACTTATTACACAAGCTTTAAATCAGTCCCTATGTCAGGAGTTAGAAATCTTGACTGACAAAACATATTTTGCCTACGTGACTAATTGTCTGATTTTGCGTGATTGTGGTGAGGGATTTAAAATGCTGTGAATATTATATAGATATGGCCAATAGTATATCTGTATCAGATTGATAATTTTATTACTGTGGCAACCCTGATGTTCTCATTTGATACTTGGGGTGGGCTGGCACCATGGGTCTGTACCTTGCATCCTTGGCCATTATGACCAAATGTCTATTCCGAATTTAAGGCATTAAAGTATGGGTACACTGTGTTAGTTAGTGTATACTCATGATTCCATATTTGGAGTGGGATATCTATGTTGGGTTTTATCCCATACTGGGTGAATTAGAATCATGGATATTTTGTCTTTGTGACCAGCTTCCTGCTCTGAATACAAGTAACGCGGGATGCATGTGCACACAATTAATAGAGCTGCGGTCTAGTGTTGCCCCATGGGTGTGACCGCCTTCTTTTTAAGTGGATTCCGGAATCGGGGTAGATTGGCAGCCATCAACAGAGACGCGGCGGGCTGGATGGCATTGCTGAACAAAGGTATTTCTTTATGGTTTGAATAAAGATTTGGTGTGTTCTCTGCTGTGTTACTAAATACTTGTAAAACCTCCTGTTATGCGCGTTACAGTGCTATGTAGACTGGTACACGGATAATGGGGAATAGTAATGTACTACTCACTTATACTGTGATCAGGATGGTACCTGTTAAATTTTTGTTCAAACTCAAGATTGCTGCGCCATGAAAATAATGCTGGAAATGAATTCTTGTATCACATGGGGGAACATAATAGGTGTGACGATCTGTCTTTCATTACGGTATTGAGTTTTGCTGCCGCATGTTGTAACCTGATCACCTGGCTGTATGTAGATGTTGAGCGCAATGGCAAAATTAGATTTGGATTCAGCTAAATAAGTCCTGGCAATTCTTGGAACAGGTTGTTCATTATAAAAGTTATGCACAGCCAAGACACATGTCATTCTTTTATTTAGTTACAAGTGAATTACTTGAAAAGTTCAATATTTTATTTGTGTGTTTTTTTGTCTTTCCTTTCACCTTTGAAGTGCTCTTCTTATTCGGACTACGGTTTCCCATAGTTGCGCGTATTTTTTACCAAAAAACACTCGACCTGGTCAATGAATTAAGATTGCTCAAGCTTTCCAAGTGGATCACTTACAGGTACTTCAAGTTTGTCCTTTTTTGTTCCAATATATAGACATTGGTTAAGACTGGTACTAACTTGGGTACTCCCTATTATTGGAAGCATCGCTACCTATGGACTGTAACTCTCTCAATATTACATGTGCACCACTCCTACTTAATGCTATGAAACACTCTATGAGGCGATTAGCCTTCACAGAAAACCACTTTTGCTTCATTGTTGACTAAGGGGTAGATACTCATGGAGGTTTCCCTTGTATGCAGTATTATACATAGTCTAAGGTGAGTCTGGATCTGAAATAAATTATTTTGATTGCTGGCTACTGGATGCTACATTGAAGCAGGCAACAATGGACTTGGAACTCTGGCAGGACTCTGGCTGTCCTTTACTTTTATCTTTGCCTGCACAAGATTTGTTATGGTAAGCACTTTTACGTGACTTTTCAAGTGTACCTTCGGGCATGTGTAGGGACTTTTATTGAAAAAGTGATGAGAATCTTTGGGCAGAATAATATCCACTCATAATTTCATGTCATTTTGAACATGAGATGTTGACTCTACCTCCTTTGTGTCACTCGTGTTGCCTTCACTTGCTGTTCTTTTACTACCCCTTTTTAAGCTATCTTGCTTTTTTTCTATGACGTTACACTTTCAAAGAAAAGATTTATAAATAATGGACTAGTGTATTAAACAATTGTAGTTCAAAACATGTTGTGCATTTATAAACGGGAAAAATGTTTTATCAGTTGTAGGTATCAAGGGAAGATAGAAAAATGAATTGCATCTAGATACCAATACCAGGTCGGCTAGCTATGTCACTGTTGGGTTTACTGTGGGTGCTCAGGCACTACTGGTGCCATTTCAGTACGTCTTTTTAACAATTTTGTTAGACTAAGTGTTTTATCGAACTATTTCTATGTTGTTCTGTCTCTTTTATGTAACTTTGTCTTAGTCAATGTGAACACATTTGTTTTAATATTTAGTTACAGCCCTGAAGAAGCCCTCGTCTGGGGCGAAACGTGTTGGTTGCATCTGTTTGTATCAAATTTCAAGTTTGAAAAAGAAAAGAAGAAAAATAAGGAAAGAACAGTCAAGCAAAACAGGAAATTATGGACTAACTTGTTAAATAAACTGAAAGTTGACCACTGCTGAACTGATTTGTTTTGTGATTGTGTTGCCTCTCATCCTTTGTATGTTATTAAAAGTCTATGTTTGAGCTGACAGGAATTGTGAATTATTATTTGGAAAGGACTTATAACCTCTCCAACCAATAATCCATTTTCTTACACCTTCACAATATTTTCTCATTAATATTATTGCTAAAATATTTTTCAAGCATGATATTTAACATGATATTCCAATAGTGTACCAGCTGCTGAGCAATGAATTTGGAGGTTAGACCCAGGTGTAGAGGCTGGGTGTTGTGCATTTACCAACGGGATTCACCAGAACCCAGCCACTCCTAGCCACGATTTAAGAGAATGACTGAGTACTGTATGGAGTAAGACATTTTGAAGTCAGTGAAAATAAATTGTGAACAGCTACACATAGCCAAGGGTGTGGACAGCAGGAACAGAATGTTTATTTTACAAACATTATGTCGAATTTCGGAGAGCTCTAATCACCCATGAGAGTATCCACTATGACTGACTGCCCATAGTTGATTTGGGGACTACAGTGACAGAGGATAGAAAAGCTAAAAGCGCACTCTGCAGCCATTACCCACTGCACAGGGCCACAAGATGTGCAGAATGAACTCTGTTGAGTTGTGATTTTGATTTTTGAAGGTTGGTTTAGTGAGAAAATCAGCTGTGTCCCACATCCCAATGCCATATACCACAGACCCAGGACAGCTACCTCCTGTCCCAACTCTGCATAATGTTTTCCTGCATGCACCTCATATGCAAGGTGCCTGGGGATGAGTGAAGTTTTTGACTTAAGACCATGCACAGTGAGTTCTGTGAGCTCATTCTTTTGGAGGTCTGTGATAAAAAAAGATCTGCGGTAGAGCTGCACAAACAAAGAAGGCATGAAAATAACCAGTTTTGACTCATGGATGACTAAAACGATGAATAGGTAAAGTAATTTGAGGTGGTACTGAGAATCGTTTGGGTTTTATTTGCAAGAATATAGTATTTTTCCCTGCCACCTGTTGAATGTCTTGGTTCCCCCAATGTGCACTCTGAGAGTGCTCTAAGCCAGTGTGTCTGGGTGGGCTACAGCACATTCCTGTTGTCTAATGAATGGCTTAGAGGTATATGGATGGGATTTTAGGATCTACGCCATTCCCTGTAAAAAGAATGATGCAAAAGTTGAGGTGATTTTTGATGTCATCTGCAGTATCATTTACAATGCCATTCGTGATGGCCACTGTGACTTCATAGTGCATTGGGTTGCATTATTGCAGCAGTGCTAACTACAAAGAGCAAATGCCATGCTTTTTAGAGTTCAAATCGTAAACATAATACTCTTTGACTTGAAGTTTATTAGGGCATTTCTATCTTTTTAATTGTGTTTTTATGTTTCAAAGTATATGACCATAACTCCATTCTAACAACTTTTTTCAGTAAATGTGTGTTTTTTTCAAAACACTGCACTCAGCTCCAGCCTCTGGTCAGACACTGTGCAAGCTTCCATGTAGGCATAACACACGGGCATTATGTGCATCTAATGATGGGCTTAAGCCAGGGCCATTGGTACAGTCTCAAAGTCATAAAACCCCAGATAGAGGTGAGTGTATAGTGCAGCTGGACAGGGCTGGACGATCCGTAGAAGACACTGGGCATTTTGCTGGTGGGTTGCCAGGGTGGGGGCCAGTTTTGGGCCCCTGGGGGACTGCTATTGTTACCGGGGGCCAGTTTTGCATTGTTTTCCACGCACATCACCCCGAACCTCATGACAGGCCCAACTCAATTGCCAGGACCGATTTGTGTTCCTAGTTCGGCCCTGCAGCTGGCACAGTATACGTGGGGCCTCTACAGGATATGGGGACGCAGGCTACCCTTTTCTCAGATTTTATCACTGAGGTTGAATGTTTAGACAAAGACTTGACTATGAGATGCTGGAAAAGGGTGTTGGGGTGTTGACAAGAGGCAGGAGACCTGTATGAGGATGGAAAGATTGCCATGTTCCCATGTGGGGGCAGGCAAGAGATGCATTTCAGCTAGAAGAGGTGCAGTTCTTACACACTGTGCAATTAATGGAATCGCAAAGAGGATCTAGAGAGAGAGAGAGGAGGAACCTCAGAGTTTGGCCACCCTACCCTCATGATACTGACGGATAAGGGCACTGGGGTAATTACCTGAATATACCCAGCAATAGCAAAGATATATGTACAAACCCTTTTCTTGAGAGACAGAAATTGAAAGCAGATAGTAAGAAACCTCTTAAACACACGCAATGACCAGAAGCACTTACGCACCTTTTAGAGTATCTATCAATAGTCAACCCTGACTGATAAAGTTTAACTACATACAATGAACATTCATTAAACTGTAAAGCTTCACAAACTAGAGAACAAAAGATTCACGCACTGCCCAGAATGTGGTTGGTCTGAGGTGATAGATCCTCACTCAAGTGTCCTGCTGGACAGGTTCTAGTGTTCAGCCATGTGCTGTATCCACACTTTACACCCACCCATCACAGGCATCACCAGTCGGGTGACCCTGTTAACAAAAGAGGCCGGGCACACGTGCCTTTGGCCAGTTAACCAGCATACCCATGGTGTCCCAGGGCCCACAACACCACAGCCACCTCATATGGACAATGCATTAGGTTCAAGGAAATTAAGGGCCAGTGGCAGACATGTACAAAACCAGGTTGTAATGGACCTGCGGCTCAGACCACAAGTGGTTTGTTAGATACTGGGGCCTACTGCACACAAAAAACGAAATAAAGAAAAGTTGGTAGATTTTACACTGCTGCTATCTAGGCAACGCCTGTCAATCCCTTGGGCACAGCTCTAGAATGCCTACAGTAGATGTATGGTTAAAAGATGTAGCTGAGTGGAACTTTACCGAAGGTCTTAGAAGGAAGTTGGTGAGAATAGACCCAAAGCTCCCAGCAGATCTGGGCCTATGGCATGCGCTGACTAGGACACTGTGATTCCCCAAGGATGAGCATCCACCATGATCGCTTAGTAGCAAGTTTTATAGTTATTATGTGACCCCAGTAGAGTACCACTGAAAAGATATGGTGAGTTATGGGTAATACTGACTGTTCCCCAGCCAGCCTGGAACCAGTTGGAATTTGCGAACAACAGTATGGTATAGACTGTACAGTAAGTTAAACCCTTCATGCCTTCTCTTGGCAAGAGTTTATTGTTAATTTCTGTAATATAAAGATATTGCTATTGTTGGAAAGATTGTTTCATGAAAGGTGCACAAACGTAACCAAAAGGTCAGATAAGCATAGGTGTGTGACGTAAAGCTGAAATAAAAACATCTTTAAAAAGAGTTCATCCCTAATCACTTTACAGTCTACCCTTTACGTGGATTGAGAACCCAGAGTGTAGATCAGCAGTTGATAAGGCAACCAAAGTTCATCCCTGTTAGTAATTGGGTTGTTGGTTGACAGGGGTGTAAATCTTATTCAAAACAGCAACCACAATCATCCTACTCAGGGGAAGAGTCGGGCAAACCCTAAATTTGCTCACCCTCTGTTAACTTGGTACAGAACAGTCAGACTTAACTTAGAAGGACTGCGTAAAGTATTTGTGCAACACTTCAAACAGTAAAACTGTGAAAACAACACACAAGAAGATACCCTACCAAGTTAGAAAATTTTTTCTCACTTTAATAGATAGAAAAGTCCAAAATGACAAAAATCGAGAGAGTAGAACTAGAGATACTGAATTTAAAAGTTTTTAGGTAATAATAGTGCCTAGAGGCAAAAAGTGCTATTTGGGATCTCAGATCTCGTTGAACCAGGACGAAGTCAAAAGTTCAGGTGGACAGTGAGGGAGCATGGGCTGGATACATGGACCCAGTGAGGCCCGCTGAACAAAAGTACCTTAATCTTGGAAACATCAATATTGAGGATGCGTGGTATAGTTGAGGCTTTGGTGGCAATCTACGCAGCAGCGGCGATTCTCTTGTCCTGATCTGCCAAGCAGCAGTGATGAATCGGCTCTGATGAGCAGTGAGGTGCGATGCAGTTGTCCGACAGCATCGTAGGGGCTGCCGTCGACAGAGATGCGTGGACCTTGTGCCAGGAAGGGTGTTGCGCAGTGGTGGTTCCGAAGGTGATGAAACAGATCTGATTCATGCTGCAACGATGATCCATGCAGCAGAGGTGATGTGCCAGTTCTCCTCTGTGCAGTAGAGGTGATGTGTCGGTTCTGATCTGCACAGCAGCAGCGATGTGTCAGTTCAACAGCGGATGCATCAGTTCTGCTGGAACACTTCCAAAGGCAGGAGTCCAACAAAGCAGCAGTCCAGCAGATTGGCAGTCCTTCTTCCTGGCAGAGTCTTCACAGGTTCAGAAGTGTACTGACATGGTGGTGTCTGAGGTCCAGTACTTATACCCAGATATGCCTTTGAAGTGCACAGAGGTCCTCTCTTCCTGCCATAGCTTCAGACTCCGTACTGGGGTATGTAGCCCTTTGTGTGGGGATAGGACACTGTCTATTCAGGTGTAAGCGAGGCTGAGTCCAGCTGCTCCCTCCCATCCTGCCAGGATGGCCCATCAAGACCGGGTATTGACAGGTTGAGAGCCTGTATGTAACTGAGCACTGTTCACAAAGTGTCCTATCTGACACTGACTGGTTTGAAAAATATATGTTTAATTTTCAGTATTGAAACAAAAAATTCTCTAGAGCTTTTCGCATTGTTTTCATGTGAGGTAACACATAAGAATGTAGCAGTTTGTACCAATACAAATTAATGACATTTGTACTTAAACAGCTTGGTTACAAACATTTTTCACATATAGCACAAATTCAAATTGCATGTTTTAAACATGACGCAGTATAACAAAAAATACAACACAGCGGAAATTTTTAAATGCCCAATGCATTTCGGAACCAGCCGGTTCCTTCGTCAGGGGCCAATCTGAAAAATACAAAATGAACCATGTCGCTAGTTAGAATCATATTGTTGGGGCTCAATCTCGGTAACTCTAATGAAGAGCAGGCATGTCTGACAACAAGTTACCTGTTTGTCTGTGTTGTTAATTGTTCTCTGAAACGGACAGAAATATGACGAAGTCAGCAACAACTAAGGTGATAAGATATACGTGAGAAAGGACAGTATGACATTGTCAACTTCACGCTTACCTGGGTGTGTGAAACTCGTGGTTCTGAAATTATGTAAGCGAACCAAATCATGTTAGTGAAATTAATCAGGACAAGAGTCCAATACATGTGCTCGATGATCAATAAGGGGTTACAACAGTGGTAATGTATCATACCTGTCGCAAGATGTTCGGGTCTGAAGCTGTGAGAAAAATAATTGCATAATGTCAACCGGTAACGTACCAGGTAAACTGTACTAGACTAACAGAATATACTGAAGTGCAATCTAAAGAGAGTTGCGTGCAATGCTAAACGGGTATCAATCTTACCTCCAGAGGTTTTGTAAAGAGCTGCAAAAAGAAAAAAAGAAACGTATTTTTTTTAAAAACGAAGGAATTAACAGAGTGGTGTGATCATGGTAAACAGCGTACTAGACCAACGTGAAACATGGCGGAGAAACCTCACCTTAAAAAAATGCTATGAGGGAGAAATAACCAACGTCTCTGCAACACAAATAAGCGAATGCGAAGAATTAACTGAGAAAGCGCTTTTAAGAAAAACAAACCGGGACGTGAACCGGAAGTATACGACATGAACGATGGACTATGGAAGACTAGGTTGTCAGCCGGGTGATCTAAAAGTTCTATAGACTAAATGGGTGCCATATTGGAACGGAGACGAAGGACTGCGAAATGAGGGGGAAAGCATCATAGTGCATGAAATAATGAACGCAAAGGAAGCGGAACAGTCAGAACAAGGATGTTTTCCGTGAACATTAATTTACCTAATCCTAATTTGAACAAATATGATCAAATGGTGTTATAGGCATACATGGGTGCCATGTTGGAACAGAGTTGAAAGACTATGAAATGTGGGGGGAAAAAATCACAGTGCATGAAAGAATTACGAAATCAGAACGGAAAGGAAACAGAATAGTCTAAACGAGGATGCGCTTAGTGAACATTGATATACCTACTCTTAAACTGAAAAATTATATAACAATGTCATTCTACTGAGAATAGGATGAGCAACTAATACATAAATAGTGCGTAGATGATCTGCCATGAGAGGCAACGTGGGGAGTAGTAGACCCGCTGGGCAGTGCTGATATTTGTGTTGTGCGAAATGAACCACATACAAAGTGTGATGATGAAATAAACACCGAAATGTGTTAACAAACACTAAGAGTCCCCTAGGAAACTATAATGTGCGTGGTAACCTGGAGAGTCGTGCATAAGATGTTGATGTGTGTATGACATGATATGGGAGTTGTATTGCTGTAACGTTCGTCATTGGTTCTGCAGTTTAGAATCTAGCCCAGGGATTTGCTGGCTAGTAAATAAGCTAATGGTCAAATAAAGCACGACATGTCCAACCTGTCATTAAGACCAGTTGGTGCCATGGTGTCCAGGAGTTTGATCCAAAAAACTTCCCTTTGGAGGAGTCTCAGGTGATTGTTGGTACCTTGTTGTTGCTCCACATGTTCGATTATTTGAAATCTGAGTTGTGATATGGAGTGGCATGCTTCATGCCAATGGGATGCCAGAGGAGAATTTTTACTCTGTGTTCTGATGCGGCTTTTATGTTCAGTCAGACGTGTTTTCATTTTTCGTTGAGTTTTTCCAATGTATAGTTTGCCACACGGACATTTGATCCCGTAGATTACATTGGAAGTATTGCAATCACTGGTGTGTCGTAATAAAACGTCCTTGCCAGTGGTAGGATGTTTTAAAATGTTTCCTGGGATGATGTTGTTGCAGTGTGAACAATTATGACATTTCACCGTGCCTTTGTGGGTGCGGCAAGATTGAGGTTGTTTTTTGGTGGAAGATATTAGTTCACGGAGGTTTTGGCCCCTGGTGTAAGCATGCAGAGGCAGTTCACAGAAGATGTTGTTAAAGTCAGTTTCATTGGATAGTAGTTCCCAACGTTTATTGATGATTCTTTTGATGGCTGTAGAACAGGTTGAATATCTAGATATGAAGACTATATTAGATTTGTTGATTTTTCTGGTGGGTGTCAGTAAGTCTTCACGTGATTTAGCCATTGCTCGTTGTGCACAAGAGTCAATGATGGTGGAAGGGTACCCTCGTTCATGGTATTTTTCTTTTTGTTCATTAATCTTGATAGTGCTGTCAACTGTGTTGGAGCAGATGCGTTTAATGCGGATGAACTGGGAATAAGGTAAATTGTGGATGAGGTTATTGGGATGAAAGCTGGAGAAATGTAACGCATTGTTACGATCAGTGGGTTTGGTGTAAACTGTGGTTATTAATCCATGTCCATCGGGATTTTTATTGATGGTGACATCAAGGAATTGGATGGTTTGTGTTTCAATTTTATGGGTGAATTGGATCCTAGAGTTATGGGAATTTAGAGTTGTTATCATTTCTTCAAGGAGTTGCTGGGAGTTGGTCCAAACCAGAAAGATGTCGTCAATGTATCGGCTGTAGGTGTAAATGTTTGACCACCATTGAGGTATATCCATAATGTACTCCTGTTCGAACATCGCCATGAAGATATTGGCGTACGAGGGAGCCCCTGGAAAGCCCATAGAGGTTCCCGAGAGTTGGGCGTAAAATTGTTCATTCCATTTAAAGTAACTGTGATGAAGGCAAAAGTGCAAGAGTTGTAAGATGAAAACCTTCTCTGTATCAATGTCTTCACGTTGAAGTAGAGCCCATTCAACTGCCTCCATGCCTGTGGAGTGAGGAATAGAGGTGTAGAGAGCCACCACATCAATAGTGCACAATAACCAGGTGGATTGGATATTAGGTTGAATGAGCTGGAGTTTCTTGAGGAAGTCTGTGGTGTCCTTGGTGTATGACCACCAATTTTGCACAAATTTCTGTAGATAGTGATCCAAATATTTGCCTACGACATCAAAAATTGAACCACATCCAGAAACAATTGGTCTGAAGGGTGGTTGGTGTAGGTTTTTGTGTATTTTTGGTAACATGTAGAGGTGGGGTCTGCGTGGATCTGGTGTGGTAAGGAACTGTCTGGTTTGTTCGTCAATCCATCCTAGATCGTATGCTCTTTTCAGGATGTCTTGCAAGATGATTTCCAGCTGTGGTGTAGGATCAGTTTGTAATAGTAGGTATATTGATTGATCATTCACGTGAGTGTTGACCTGTTGTGAGTAGAATTCTGTGTCCATTATGACAATTGCTCCTCCCTTGTCAGCGGGTTGAATGGTAATATCTGGGTTTTTGGCAAGGGTTCTCAAGGTGATTCTTTCATTGTTTGTTAGATTCCGATGCTTATTGGGACAAAGAGTTAAGTTTTTGATGTCTTTTTTGATCATGATCTCAAATGTGTCCAGCATCTTGTGGGACACAGGAGCTTGAAAGGTACTGCGGGGCTTAAATTTCGTTAATTTACCAGTTGTTGGGGTCGCTTCTGAGATTACTACATTAGAGAAGTAATGGCGTAGACGTAATGTCTGCATGAACTTATACAGTGCAACATCAATGTCCAGTTGGTTAGCATGATTAGTTGGAACAAAAGACAGGCCTCTGTTTAGGACGGCTTTTTGGTGAGGTGTTATGTCAACAGACGAGATATTTATGATCAGGGAATGTTCTTCCCGCTGCGTAACGATTTTCCTGCCCTTTCCTCGCCTTTCCTCGATGGCCCATCAAGTCACACCTAAGCTCCCATTGTTTGTGGCTGTCTATGGAAATACACAAAGCCGAGCTATCACCCACCCCACGCATGTGATCAGAGACAGGCAGCAGGCACCAAATGGCTAAAGTAAGAAAATGCCGGCTTTCTAAAAGTAGCATTTTCACAATTGTAATATAAAACCTGACTTCACCATAAGTTAGGATTTTAAATTGGGATTCAAGAGACACCAAACTTGGAAAGTACATCTCTTCTCTATTGGAAATTACATTTAGACAATGGAATAAGGTAATCCCAATGTTATCCTAAGGGAGCGTTAGGCCTTGCAGTACTAATAAATGAATTTAGAACTTTCACTACTAGGACATGCCAAACTTAAAAGTACATGCCCTGCCTTTTAAATATAATGCACCCTGCCCTCTGCGTCGTCCAAGGCCTACCTTAGGAGTATCTTATATGCATCAAAGAGAAGGTTTGGTCCTGGCAAGAGGTCTCTCTTGCCAGGTCAAAATGACAGAGTAAACTGCACACACAGGCTCAGCAATTGTATGCCTGAGCCAAGGTTAGAGGGCTACTTAAGTGGGAGGAACAATACATGCTGGGGCCCACTGCTTGTATTTAATTTACAGGACCAGGGCAGATGTAGTGCACTTTACTAAGGACTTATAAGTAAATTAAATATGCAACGTGGGGATGTACCAATATTACCATGTTTGAGGGAGAGAGCACAAGCACGTTAGCACTGGTTGGCAGTGGTGAAGTGCTCAGAGTCCTAAGGCAAGCAGAAATGAGGTCAGAAAAAGTGGAAGAGGAAGTCATAAAGTTGGATGGAAGACCACCCTAAGGCTGTCAGGTCCAACATGTGTTCCCCAGCTGAAAGTGGCGAAAGCTTCCCAACCCCTTGGAGGTTCTCTTTACTAAGGTGGAACAACCTGGAAAGACCATCAGAATTGGTGTAGCCTGACCTAGGATTGTGTTCCACTATGAAGTCCATTCCTTGTCGGGAGATAGACCACCACAACAGTTTGGGATTTTCACATCTCATTTGCATAAGCCATCTGAGGGGTGCCTGGTCTGTCTGAACCAGGAAGTGAATCCCAAACAGGTACAGTCTAATTTTCTTCCTTGTCTCGATCACAGCAAAAGCTTCTCTCTCAGTCTCACTCCACTGCTGTTTCTGTAGAAGTAGCCTCCTGCTACTGAAGGCCACCAGTTGGTCTAAGCCCACTTCATTCAACTGCGCTAAGAACAACAAATGCCATGCTCTGAAGCATCCACCTTCACTAGGAATTGTTTGGAGAAACAGGTGCCTTGAGTTCAAGTGCTGTACACATGACTTCTATGAGGGTATCAAATGCTTTCTGACAAACCTCTATTCACATCACCAACCTGGGCTGCTTCTTAGAAGATCAGATCTCTTAAGGGTGCAACAATGTTTCCATATTCCTTAACAAATCTTCTGTAGTATCCCGTGAGTCCCAGGAAAGCTCTCATCTTTATTTGAGTTTTAGGTGGCTGCCAGGCTATGATAGTTTCAGTCTTGGCCTGGGGAGGCTGCACCTTGCCCCCACCTACTAGGTGACCCAAGTATACCATGGAACCCTGCCCAATCCAGCACGTACTGGCCTTGATGGTCAGGCCTGCCTGTTGCAGGGCTTGAAACACCTCATGGAGGTGCTGGAGGTGTTCCTCCCAGCTGGAATTGTAGACAGCAATGTTGTCTACATAGGTGGCACCAAAGGTCTCCATACCAGCCAGGACCCTGTTAGCCAACCTATGGAAGGTGACAGGGGCTTTCCTCAAGCTAAGGGGCTTCACTCAAAATTGGAAGTGGACCTCTGGGGTTGAGAATGCTGATCTCTCTTTAGCCCCCACAGTCAAAGCAATCTGCCTGTACCCTGATGTCAAATCAAAGGTACTGAGGAATTTGGCAGTCAATGAGCTAATCAGCTCAGGGGATGGGGTGCGCATCCGTCCTGGTGATGGAACCGAGTCCTCTGCAGTCCATACAGAATCAGAGTTCTGGTGTAGCGCCCGGTGGGGTAGTCTTTGGTACCAGCATCACATGGCTGTACAAGGGACTATTTGAGGGCTAAAAGAGCAACTTTTATCCTCTCGACATTGGTGTGTGACATTAATAGTGGTGGCAACAAAATTCATAGAGAATGACAGGCCTTTTTACCTTCCTCCTTCGGACAGAGATGGATACATGCTTCCACTGTTTAAAGGATTCTATCAGTCTCCCTTACTTAGGGCCTTTCACTTACTTACATCGGTTTGGCTTCTGAATGAAAGGTATATGTGAGCTGTTCACTTGTGGGGGATGAGTGTGGAGGCTAGGCCATTTGTTTTTGCAGAAAAGAATAGATTTCGATTCCCGGTGCATGTAGAACAACCCAAAATGGAGCAAGTCTGCTTACTTGGAAACCGGACCTTTGCATTCTTTCCGATCCCTGAGTGTCTTACAGTAGGAACTTACATTGTCCTTTGTAAGGTGTTATATTTCTCGTAAAGTAATTTGCCTGCAGTTTCCTTGTAGAGTACTTGCTCCTTCATCCTGCATGAGAAAGGATGTGACCAACTGTCTGAGCCCAACTATATGGATCTCTACCTAAAATGCTTAGAACAAGCTCATGAAGGGCTCGCTCATTCGGTGACACACGCTTCTACACCTGGGGAAGTAATTTACTTCTGCCTTTGACAAGAGTAAATGTCTGAAACGTTTCCAGGATTAAGCAGGTGGAGAGGTGTTTGCAAGCATTAATGAACTCCAAGGTTTGCCAGTGCTCACACATATTCAAGGCTTCCCACTCCTTGAATAGCCAAGCCTCCCTGTCTTTAGTAAATTCTTTCTCGTTAAAAAAACAAATGCAGTTTATGAGTATACAGATTTTGCACAGACTACCAATTGGTCAAGCATAATTTGAATAATACAATTATTTATAGAGACTACTTAGGCCTTCATTATAAGTGACTCTGGAATACTGATTACCAACACCATGTGAATCAGTCATTCCAAAGTCTGTGAATAATGCGGCGTTCTGGATTGAAGTGTGGCTCATTAGAAGGGGGTATTACTGAATAAGTCTGTGTTTTTGCGCCTGATTCATGCAGATATATCCTTACATTTTAACTGATTCACACCTGACATGACAGCAGCTTTTTCTGCTGCAAAATCTGTAAATTAAAAAAAATCTCAAGTGTGCTTTTGCCGCATGAGTTTTATTCCTCGATTAGCCGAAAATTAGGAGTTGCCGTAAGGATAAGGAATTCCACCCCACTTGTAAAGAGTGACTCCATACCCAGTGATCCAGCTAAAACATAGTTCTGGTTCTACTATAACATCCTAGCTATTAATAGTTCTGCAACTAACAGACTGTACAATTAACTATGAATCTCAAAAAGGTAACATGTTATTTATAAATATGTTTGGTGCACTAAGTGGTGTAATACATTTTCTTATTTTTATTTCAAAGTTAAAAAATGTTGGAAATGCTAGTAATTGTTATACCCAGATTTTTTCGATTGCAAATAAGAATTTCTGTCTCCTTAAACATTGATATTCATACATATGGGTATGGATCAGGAAGACATGACAATATTATTTCTTTGACAGTGTATTTTAGCACTTTTATCACTTCATTGTAGCAAGCCAGGTTTCATGGCTTAATGGTCTCCTAGGGCCTCCTCTAGAGTTGCACAGGGTGTGATATTCCATCATAAACCTGGCAGATGTCCTTTCCTTCATAATATACGTTAACTATAGCCTATGGCTCTTGTAATATGGCAGACAAGTTATTCGTCCCTTTTTAGCGGAGTATCCCGCCCAATAAACTCTTGCACAAAGCCCTGTGTTTCTTTTCAGCCCTGACTTTGCCATTTTAGGATAGTGACCGAAAAGTGACAAATGTTGTCTCTGGGTGCATACAAATGTTTTGTGTCGATAGTACTTGAGCAAAGAAAGCAACACCTTAATGTCATAAATATGAAAGAAAAATCAATTTGCAAGCTTTTCTAACGCAGGCAGCATACACGGGCATTCTCTAAAGCAATAATGAGATACTAGGAAATGAGGTATCTATCTATAGCATGTCTTTCTTCCTTATATCTGTCTGGGTAATTCCTCTTTGCGAAGATAGGGTTTAGTAATACAAGGCGGATATGTGAAGCTGCTACTATGGGTTACTGTCACAGATAATACTGAGTCTCTTGTGAATTTATCCATTATTTCAATTGATGAAATTTGCTCAACTGCGGGAATTTCCGTTGGTGGTGCATTCATAAATCCACAATAGCCGTCGTTTATGTGTGGGTGCAACAAAACCCTGTTTGGGCATGAAAGTTTAGCAAACATTGAGCCAAAGCTGTATATCAGTAAGTGCCAGATTCAGAAAATGTTTTTCCCAATCCTTGTGTAAGGCCCTCATGAGAATCGTGGAGCAGTAATCCCAGGGGGTGCACGGCTCTAGGCATTCCAAGGTTTGCAGTGTCTCTGGGTCTGGAAATGTAAGGTCTCCAAACTCTGAACCTCATAATTCCATGCCAGGACACACGGGACCCGGCACTTTCTTCAGGACTGCGAACAGTTGCTGCGCCTGGTCCACCTGCATGCAGTCTGCAGAATGGGGGAGCAGCAAGTGCTCCCCCAAATCTTCCCTCACCAATTCTGTCCTCCCGCCCCCTCTACCACAGCCCTCAGACTAGCCTTTACCACTCCCTATGCACAGGAGGGAATACTATTCGGAACTGGATCAAGCCATCCCAGGCTCGCTTCGTATTCCCCTTTCCAGCAATAATGTATAATCCCTGGATTTAAATGTTGGAAGCCCGGCCATAATCAGAAATTCTGACCCTCTAGTAGCCCTGCACTTAAGTCGTTGAACCTCGTCATAAATGCGAAACGTTGCAGTTTGCACTTCTCCAACCAGCAGCTCGTGAGCTACTGGTAGCTCTCCAGCTACCCATAAGTAGCTCTCCTGTGTGCAGCTCGGCCTACCAAATTAGAAGCGTTTTGTTAGTTAAAGTATGCATACCAAAATCGAGAAGTGTGTATTCAAGACGAAAATGTGTGGACATTTTTGTAACTCATACTCTGATGTTTGGAGAGACTTATTACTAATAGTAAATTGATGCCTGGGGCCTTACTGCGATAGCTGCTATGTTTTACCCATGTAGAGGCATTCCACATTGACAGAGCATTGTTCACATTATTGGTGGGAACCATGCCTGATGCACTCACACTACAGGTAATCTTGTATATGGGGACCAGTACTGTAAATTTAAGTTGGTCAGTATTAAAACTCTAGTCATATTAGTAGCATAGGGTGATTTTTATTGAAAAGAAGAATAATAGAAAGAATAGATAGAAATAGAATAGAAAAGGTTGGAGATCCTTTAATTATGCTCTGGGGCTGTACATTTCATGCACAACACTCACAAATACCCTGGACGTGATTCACAAAGGTAAATTTACACTTTTGGGTAAGTTTACAATTGTTTCTTTTCACAAATGGATTAGTATCTTTACCAGTGCGGAGTCTCCACACAAAAAAAAAGATAAATAGGACTGTCCTATCTTTTTATGTGCGGATACTTCGCACTCGTAAAGATACTGGGGTTTATTTACAAGCCCCTTGCGCCTCTTTTGCGCCACTTTTTTCAAATTAAAAAATGACGCAAAAGTGACGCAAGGGCCTTGTAAATCTGCCCCACTATTCTTAAATCCCTCTGTGAATAGCAAACAATCGTAGAACGTACACAAAAGTGTAATTTTACTTTTGCGATGAAAGCCCTAAGTGTACAAATTGTGTTCTCGAGGCACGCCAGGGCTCTTGGCAGGGGCAGAAGCTTCTGCATCTCTCATGCATAGAGGGCTGAAACATGATGTGTGCCTGACAGCACTATCCTATTTCTCTACAGTAATCCTGCTTTCCATAGGGCTGCTGCAGAACAATACGGAACAGCACACACAATGCCCTTTACCTGCATTGCATACCCTATGTACTCAACTGTGATGAGCAGCTGAGTACCGATTGCATTTCTGCGACCAAATTAAATGCACCCTAAGCTGTTGATTGTTTTGTTTTTATATTATGATGTATTTGATCTGCACTTTTATGGTATTTTTTTATACCGAATAAAGTATTATTAAATATTATATTAAATGCACCCTAAACTCGAAAAACGTGATGTGTGCAGACAGGACTCGTTTTTCAACCACTATTGCTACAATAAACAATCTCGTTAGGCAGAGCACAAAATACGAATTAAATACTATATGCTGAAATATAACATGAATCCCCCAGCACAAAATACATTTTATATAAGCAAATAGGGACAAAAAAAACCTGAAAATAAGAAGTAATTGATGCTTACTTTAAGTTTCGAAAGGTCCACCAGACTCCACCAGGCCCAGGCTCATCTATGCGGGCGTCCTTTATACCTGCAAAACCACACTGCTTTCAGAAAACTGTTTACCTGGGTGAACATTAACCACCAAATCATGTGTGGTTTATCAGGCAGAGTAAACAGTGTAGGAGTAGCTTATTCTACACATTAATCGAGCAAAAACTGAGGTTTTGGCAGATAATGGATAACGTGACTTAAGAGTGGACTCTTGCGACAGCTAGCTAACTCATTCCACTCAATACAGTGCACAACCTCTGTATTAATTGTTACTCTGGGCTCAATATCGGTGCAAAGATTTAGGGGCATATTTACAATAACTGGCGCATCCCTGCATATCAGCAGGGATGCGCCAGTTATTGTGCGCCACAGCCCCGCCACCATTGATGCGCCGCATTTACAATGCGGCGCACCATGGGGCAAAAACGGCACAGATGCAGGACGCATCTGTGCCATAAAAGTGGCGCATTGCTGTAGTTGCCTCGCAAGCGCGACGCAGCTCCAGCAATGCTCTGGGGGGCCCTATCTTGTTAATGCTGCATCAATCCTTATGCGTGCTTCAGGCAGGCGCAGGGTTTTGACGCAGCATGGGCCTAAAAGTGACTGAGTGAAATCTTGTAGATTTCACTCAGCCACTTTTAGGTGGTGTTCCTGCGCTGGAATGCCCCCCCTGCGCAGGAACGCCTACATGTGGCGCAGGGCTTTACAACGTGACGCATCTCCCAGATGCGTCACGTTGTAAGTACCCCACACCATGCCGCAGGATTAGCGCCGCCGTTGCGTCACAAAAGTGACGCAACGGCGGCGTAAATGAGGCACAAGGGGCTTGTAAATCTGCCCCTTAATCTTTAGTGTCTTCATGTGCCTTCAATTTAAAGCAGTTGAAAAACTCTAGTTCCGTAAAGAAGATGGAAGAAGACTAGCAGTTAGACTACAACCAGATAATCCAACCTCTGGTTACCTTGGCAGTGTTTAATTTGTGAATGTTTGTGTGCCTGCCGGGGTTGCCATATGTCAAGACTCTGTAGTCTTGATTCCATTCATTATTTGTTCAAATGTTTGTGATAATATATGAGAAGTCATTAGTTTTATTGGCGCTACATTGGTATTCTCTACAGGGTCATATTATCTTAAAAGCGCTTACTAGCAAATGCCTCAAAAATACCATTTGCGATTCCTTATTAGCGAAAAACAAGGATTCGCTAATAAGGAATCGCAAAAGCCTATGCATGTAGAAATCGCTTACAAAATAGCGATTTCTAAATATTTCTTAATTGCGAGTCGCAAATTGCGAGTCACAATTAAGGAATACCTCCCCATTCATTCCTATGGGCCTAGAGGCCCATAGGAATGAATGGGAGGAAGTTCTCAATTTGCGATTCTCAATTAGAGAATCGCAAATTGAGAATGCAATTTCAAGGGTGCAAGGGTGTCAAAACGACACCCTGTTGCACCCCTGAAATCGATCTGTGTACAAATGTTGCGCACACACATGTCCAAAGGACATGTGTGTGTGTAACCTACCACTTTGAAAAATGCACTTTCGTGCATTTTTCAAAGTTTTTGCAAATTACCATGATGTTCAACTTCATGGTAATTTGGGCCCCCTATCAGCGAAATCGCTAATTATTTTAATTTAACGCATTGCATTTAAGGAATCTCAATTTGCGATTCCTTAAATGCAATCTCAATTTGAGAACTCGCAATTAATTGCGAATTCTCAAATTGCGAGTGCCTTGACCCTTCATGCATCTGAAATGCTCTTTTTGCGGGCGCAAACGGCCGATTTTTGCGAATCGCACCGTTTGCGGTCGCAAAAATAGTTGATGCATGTGCCCCTATGTACCATTCAAAGATCATTGTATGATCATAATCCGTTATTCATTCACAGGCATACTTCACTGTAGTTGCCTGCTGGACCTGAAGTTCCTCCTCACTTTACTTTCTTTCGCCTCCTCATTTTAGTCACCTTTTCTTTTTAAATGGTTTCTCTGTCGCAGCTCCTTCACGTTGGGACCAACTGTTCCTCCAACTTCTCAACATTTCTTCAAGTAGTTGTTTCATGAAATAAGTCAAAACTTGTTTTCTTTCAACAATATTGTATTGAATATATAGGTTAGCGCTTTACCACCTAGCACCAAGAAATAGTTTGATGAGCCCATGCTTTAACAAATGTATATTAAGACATGTCCTACCGTTTCCGAATGTTCAAAAGGGGGGGGGGAAGGTTGTGTGACAATTAGTACAAACTCCACCCTCTTAATGGAATACATTAAACAAGAAAATGCCATTTTACATCTGCTGCTTCCGAAGCATTGCCCCTTGCCAACAGAGTCAAGTCGGAGTTAGGGTGATGACGGAAGACAATATGAATACATGGTAACACTTAATTGAAGGCTAGGTTTCCATACAATGGCAGAAAAACATTATATAGCATTATAAGCGAATAGCTGTTAATAACTGGCTGTATTCCACTAGGCGATTCCAAGTGGCATCAGCTATGTGTTAAAGGTAACGCGAGTTAGATCGAGAGCAAAGAAACTGCAAAATGTATGGGATGAAGCCCCATACAAAAACAAATGACCTTAAAAAATAAACAAAATCGCAAGCACGACTGTTGCATTCAGAATGTTACCTCTCCTGGCATAGTTTAAAATAACTCTCAAAAAGTAGCCCTCCAAAGAGTTCATTGTCCAAGTGAAAATAAAATACAAGTAGTTAAGATGACTTAGTGTATGTTGGCAATTCGATTTGTTATCTTTCATCTTCGAGATTTAAGTAGTCCGATCTGTTACACAAGTCTGAATTTCTTAAACGTAATCATTGAGAAGTGTTTCCTGGTTTCCCAGGAATGTTACAAAAATATCACAATATGAGTGGAAAAAGAAAAACGGGAAATATTCCTCAGCAGCAGTCAAGGCTGACATCTCTATATGGCTGAATAAAAGCAATATGTTTCTCAATCACCCAAAAGGCTGCTTTGCAATTTGCTGAAGGAACTAAGGTTGTTGTAGTAGGGTCAGCACTAAGTCAGCACTGACCGGGGCCATGTAAACACATCTGCTCAGAGGTCATAGCATGGTAGGGGCAAAGGACTCGAAGAGATAGAGAGTAAACTGACAGATCCATAGCAAACATTGCCAATGTTGCACATTGGTCCCTACAGGGAAGTCCAATCATCTGTACAGGGTCCCCCTCACTCCCAATGTGCTCTGCTCTTTGCTAAATGTACACAATGTTTCAGGTCCATGAGGGAAAATGGAGAATTACTCTTTTGATATGTACGAACTGACTAGCTCACCTTCTCTTCTCTTTTGTGTTTAATGATTCAGTGGGTGAGGGATTGACTGTATAAACAAATAGGGTATTGGAGCATATAGTTGTAAGACAGATCAGCAACATATGTGAACATTGATATTCATGCTAAATATCTTGGACAAAATAATAATAATATAGGCAACGTATGTCATGCAGATCAAAAGTATATGTTCATATGAAAAACAGAAAAAAGACAAGCATTAGCAAAGTCAATCGATCTCTCTTTGCCAATGTTAAGGGAATTACAATATAGGCTCTGACGATGTGTGCCTGACCATGTAGAGTATGAAAAAACTTGTTTTGATTGTTTTTAATACTTTCAAGATTCCCACCGCATTGGGTGATGCAACATGCTACGATTAGTCACACGTTACATGCCCTGCTTCAATGACACAATGCATGCTTTGCCAAACAACATGGTACCCATTTTAAAACTATAGCAAAACTATGTTATCATTGTTTTCTAAACTTGTATCATGGCCGGTTGCTGCTATTGGCTTTTCCAACAGTAGTAGAGTTTGAAAGTATATATGCGGCATTGGTAAATCCAATAGCGGCTACCACCATGAAGTGCGGCTGCACAGGATAGTCCAGGGGAACAATATACAGGGCGTCATTAATACCACCATCCAGTGTCTGACAAACCACAGAGAAAGGCAGTGGGTGAACATTGGCAACCAGTGCAAAGAAAACATCCAGGATCGCATGGCAGACCATGAGGCTCATCAGGTGGGAAGGTGGGAGGGGACCGCTGGGGTGAGACAGGGAAAAGAGTGTCAGTGTATTCTGAGGAGCAACACATGCACTCTCATGGAATATTAAAAAACTAATGGAAGACAAAAACAAAAGGTAGTTCCATGACACGATCAATGGAAAGATTCACCTGAGTCAGTCAAAAGCATGGGTAAACAAGTCCTACTCCAGGGGAAGACAAACACAGAAAAGGGAGAAAATCCATTCATAAAAGGCATTGAAGTGAGATTGAGAACAAAATCAAATAATGAGCAAGGAACTGTCTGTAACTGCACAACAAAAAATGAAGGGAATTGTATGGTAAAAGAAGGAATTTAAGGTGCACATATAGGGGCAGGAAAGGGAGAAGAAAGGTATCATTGGTGATAGTAACTTCATTATGTTGCTTATTTTCAGCAAGCCATAAATGTCAAAATCTAACTTTTTTTGGGGAAGACTCTTAATATAAGAGGTAGAAATGTAAACGGCTTTAGGTCTAGCTAGAGACAGCTTTAGCTGTCTTGAAGAACTCATATGATAGCAAATAAAAATACAGAAAGGGGATTTCAGAGTTGATTTGAGCAGTTATACATTTTGGATTTGAGCAGTTATACATTGCATTGTTTGTTTTGCATTGCTGAGGAAGATAAAGAGTAGCTCCTCACTGCAATCACACTACAGATCTTCCCTGACACCAATGCATTGGCACACGACCTCAACAGGGACAACAGCAATAACCACATCTACCACCACAACAGGCCCACAAGTGGTTGAAGCAGCAACAACTTTTGCTACAATTGTGGCAAGGACAGCAATAGCATCAACAGCTACTAGCAAATAAGGGACAGCCCCAGTAACCAGTCCAGTAACCATGGTTCGGACCATAGCTTTGACCACAGCTGCACTATGACGGGGACAACCATAGGAACAACATCTGCCAGCAATGCAGGGGCAAGTGACCACAAAGGTAACCATTTCAGGGACAATAGCAACAAAAACAGCTGCCACAACACAAGGAACCACAACATCGATAAGAGCTGCCACAACATCAGGGATCACAGCAAACTAGCTATCATCATATTAAACATAACAGCTGCCATAATAACCACACACACAGCAGCAACAGCTGCATGCACTGTAAGGACAACAGCAGTAACCACAGATGTAATGACAGCAGGGACTACAAAGTAAGCAAAACTTACACCACAACAGGGACGTGAACAGTACCATAGCTTTAATCACAAGGGGGAACCACAACATTAATCAAAGGTACCAAACAACTAGGCAGCAATAGCAACACAATAGGCTCAAACAGAGCAGACACTCCAGCAGCAATAAGAGGTGTCACAACACTACTATAGAACTAACCACAGTTGCAACAATAGCTTCAGTCACAGTATGGACCAGTGCATGTTTGACTGCTCTCACTAAAGTTGTAATTACAGTAGTCAGCAAAGCAAAGACCACTGCTGCCACATCAACAGGGACAATAGCTGCCACACAAGCAGTAATGCCAACAGCAACATCAGCTGTCAGCACACCATTATTCACAGCAGTAACATCAGCAGCAGGCAACACAATGTAAACTCAGTGTAGACCACAGCAGCAACCACAAAAGTGGTACATCTGCAGCAATTACTACAACAACAGCTGTTACAACTGCAGGGACCTCAGCAGTGATCCAACGGTGAGCAGAGCTACCTCCATGACAAAGAAAATATCAGCAAACACAGCTGTCGGCAAGGCATGGACAAAACCTTTGACCACAATTCTAAACCCAGAAGGGACAACAGCATCACCTACTGCCACAACAATACGAACCATAGTAGTGACAACAGTAGCTATGGCTCATTATGGACACCAACCACAGCAACAACTGCTGGCAAGGTAGGGATAACATATGTGACCACTATTGTAACCATCAAGAAAAAGAAACAGGTGATATGTGAAATGCTTGATTTAATCGCAGACACTGGCAATTACTCTGGCTGCATTCCAGTGCATAGTTTTATGCACACTCTGCCACTACAGACAGGGGTCAACCGAAGGAAAATCAAACTTGGTTCTGCTGCAATGAGAACAGTTCAATGTGAATTGCTAAGCTGTGCCCCTTCTTAATCATAGCACAAGCAACGCTAGACATGTTTCAGCTTGTTGGGTCATTACAAATACAGCTCGGGACCTATGGCACATGGAGCACATGGAGCACAGGGCCCATTTCTGAGTATAAACTTTGTACTTGGAGTGTTTCATTAAGAAAAGCAAACGAAAATTGTGACATCCAATATGTCTGGCTATAATGCTCTACAGATGTAAAGAAAGGTATTCAGAAACATCCAGAGACTATTTGCAGCCTTTTTATGTGGTTCCTCTGTCCCTGCCCCCTTTTGAATCCCAAGGTGTGTGCTGTCGTGTGGCATACCACACAGTGACATTGTAAATTGTGTTTGCTGTTTTTCTACGCCCCCTGTGGTTGCAATAATTCATGCAAAAAAAGACATATGCACTGTATCAATGAATGTTGAATTTAAAATTAGTTAGGATTGACACTCGATTAATCTTCCAGTGATTTTCAGGTTGGTCCACAACATCACTGGCTTATCGTCTAGCCGCCTTTTCCAGTTTGTGTGTGCCATCACAGCTCCACCATTTCGCAGATCAGCTCTTCCAAATCGTTGTAAGACAGCAATGTATAGTTTTGCTAGGTTTCCCTAGGTGCCGGCAGAGCTAGGGTTAAAAAACTACAGCTAGGCACTGTTCCAAAAAAGGGTAATTTTTCACTGCGAAATTGAGGTTTGACCACGTTGCGTTTTGCGCAATTTCCTGTCGCGGACACAAGGCCGACCCACACAAGTGAGGTACCATTTTTCTGGGAAGACTTTGGGGAACACCGGGTGGGTGGAAATTTGTGGATCCACCCAGATTCCAGAACTTTCCACCACAGAAATGTGGGGAAAATGTGGTTTTTTTTGTCAATTTCTTAGGTTTGCAAGGGATTCTGCATAGCAGAACCTGGTGGGAGGAAGTCAAGTCCCCCAATCCTGGATTCCCCTGGGTGTCTAGTTTTCAAAAATGTATAGGTTTGCTAGGTTTCCCTATGTGCCGGCAGAGCCAGGGTTCAAAAGCTACAGCTAGACACTTTTCTAACAAAGGGTCATTTTTCACTGCGAAATTGAGGTGTGACCACGTTTCGTTTTGTGCCGTTTTCTGTCGTGAACACTAGGCCGACCCACACAAGTGAGGTACCATTTTTCTCGGAAGACTTTGGGGAATGCGGGGTGGGTAGCAATTTGTGGATCCACGCAGATTCCAGAACTTTCCACCACAGAAATTTGGGAAAAATGTTTTTTGTTTGACAATTTTTTAGGTTTGCAAGGGTTTCTGGGTAACAGAACCTGGAGGGAGGCAGTCAAGTTACCCCATTCTAGATTCCCGTGGGTGTCTAGTTTTCAAAAATGTATAGGTTTGCTTGGTTTCCCTAGGTGTCGGCAGAGCTAGGGTTAAAAAACTACAGCTAGACACTTTGCCAAAAAAGGGTTATTTTTCACTGCGAAATTGAGGTGTGACCACGTTGCATTTTGCGCCGTTTCCTGTCGTGGGCACTAGGCCGACCCACACAAGTGAGGTACCATTTTTCTTCGAAGACTTTGGGGAACGCGGGGGGCTGGCAATTTGTGGATCCAAGCAGATTCCAGAACTTTCCACCACAGAAATGTGGGTAAAATGTGTTTTTTTGACAATCTTTTAAGTTTGCAAGGGATTCTGGGTAACATAACCTGGTGGGAGGCAGTCAAGTTACCCCATCCTGGATTCCCCTGGGTATCTAGTTTTTAAAAATGTATTGGTTTGCTAGATTTCCCTAGGTGCCGGCAGAGCTAGGGTTAAAAAACTACAGCTAGGCACTTTTCTAAAAAAGGGTCATTTTTCACTGTGAAATTGAGGTGTTACCACGTTGTGTTTTGCGCCGTTTCCTGTCGCGGACACTAGGCCGACCCACACAAGTGAGGTACCATTTTTCTCGGAAGACTTTGGGGAACGCGGGGGGCTGGGAATTTGTGGATTCACGCAGATTCCAGAACATTCCACCACAGAAATATTTTTTTTTGGACAATTTTTTAGGTTTGCAAGGGATTCTGCATAACAGAACCTGGTAGGAGGCAGTCAAGTCACCCCATCCTGGATTCCCCTGGGTGTCTAGTTTTCAAAGATATATAGGTTTGCTAGGTTTCCCGAGGTGCCGGCAGAGGTAGGGTTCAAAAACGACATCTAGACACTTTGCAAAAAAGGGTCATTTTTCACTGTGAAATTGAGGTGTTACCTTGTTGAGTTTTGCGCCGTTTCCTGTCGTGGGCACTATCCCGACCCACACAAGTGAGGTACCATTGTTCTGGGAAGACTTTGGGGAACGAGGGGTGGGTGGACATTTTTGTATCCACGCAGATTCCAGAACTTTCCACCACAGTAATGTGGGGAACATTTGTTTTTTTTGACAATGTTTAGGTTTGCAAGGGATTCTGGGTAACAGAACCTGATGGGAGGCAGTCAAGTCACCCCATCCTGGATTCCCCTGGGTGTCTCGTTTTCAAAAATGTATAGGTTTTCTAGGCTTTCCTAGGTGCCGGCAGAACTAGGGTTCAAAAAGTACAGCTAGGCTCTTTTCCAAAAAAGGGTCATTTTTAGGCCTAAGCCAAAATTCCGTTCCGCTCGCGGATATTGCGATAATTTGGCATTTTCGCGTTCCGCGGAAAGCGCGTAAATTTCGAAATTTCCGCAATCTGCATGTTACCGGTAATTTTTTTTGCTCGCGCTGTAAAAAAATACATTCTCGCATGAGCGCGTTCGCCTTACCTGAATCCCCGCGTTCGCCGACAAGTTTTCCCGACCCGGTCGCGTTCTCCACGAGATGTTGGATTGTTGGTAGCCTTTTTGCGCTGTCT
Organism: Triturus cristatus; assembly: GCF_964204655.1. NCBI lineage: Eukaryota > Metazoa > Chordata > Amphibia > Caudata > Salamandridae > Triturus > Triturus cristatus. Next base: position 919,573,860 of record NC_140592.1, on the reverse strand, counting down.
CGCGACAGTTCCCGCCCGCATTAACGTGATTTGTTGCGCGATCATGTTATTTGTCGCGCGATCACGTCTTTCTTCTCGCGATCATGCACCGCGAGAGTATGAGAAGATGGAGATTTCGAACACGTCATTCTCCACCGCGAGCGAGAGCGTGAGGACGCGGGCACGTCTAATCGAATGCGAAAAGAAGAATGAGACCCCGAACACGTCATATCCAACGTGATAGGGAGCGAGTGAACGCGATCAAGTCATTTTGGACACTCCATCGACATCCGGCGGAAGTAATGTGAAGTTCGAGAACTCGAACATGTAAAATTTTCAATTTGGAGAAGAATATCAGCTCTAGCAGCATGGAACCTTCTGCAAATTATGATTTTGGATGAAAACAACTCCTCAGATTGACATTTGGCTGTCCTTTTTTGTGCAAGGAGTCCTTTTTTAAAAAGGTGGGGAGAGGGAGGAAGTGCCACAGAATCTCCAACTTCCTGTTCCTGTCCAGCAGGCTCCTCCCAGTGCTTTGTCCATCTCCTGCTCATTCTGCCTTTGGATTTTGAGCTGGAAAGATCACTCTTTTTGTCTACTGCATCATTGCAATTGGATTTGAGGATTTTTTAATTGGATATTTTACAAGTAAGTGGTTGTTGTGTCTGTTTGATTGGGGGCATTGAAGTTGTTGTAACTGCAATTTATTTTTGGTAACTATCATAATTCCTTTTTTTAAAATGTTGTGGGTAGTAGTAGTCAGTGGTAGGCCCGAGCTAGTCATGGCCTCATGGGTGTGTGCATGATGAAGCAACTGTTCCTTTGGTGTTTTTTTAATGTATTTCATTTTCAAGCATCATTTAGGGCCTCGATGGCATTGGAATTAGCTGGAAATTTGTTTTTTTGTGGTGGGCTTTCTGATGTTGTTGGGCCTGGCCATGTGGCTGGTGGCCATTTGAAGCTTAGGCCTGCAAGCTTGCCTGGACTTGTCTGCCAACAGGCCTGCTTTCATCCAGTAGGATCAGAGCAGGTAGCCACAGCTTTATTAATCAAGTGTTTTCTGTGTGGTCTGTTGAATTTAGACATAATTTAGGGCATGGATGGCATTGGATTGAGTTGGGGAAGTGTTTTTTTTGGGGGGTGGGCTTTTTGATGTTGTTGGGCCTGGCCATGTGGCTGGTGGCCATTTTGAAGCCTAGGCCTGCAAGCTTGCCTGGCCTTGTCTGCCAACAGGCATGCTTTCATCCAGTAGGATCAGAGCAGGTAGCCACAGCTTTATTAATCAAGTGTTTATGTGTGGTCTGTTGAATTTAGACATCATTTAGGGCATGGATGGCATTGGATTGAGTTGGGGAAGTGTGTTTTTTTGGGGTGGGCTTTCTGATGTTGGTTGTCTTAAAGACATGCTTTTGTTGTGTGTGTCTGGTGTGTGTTGGTGTGCAATGCATGCACCCTGCAGACCTTTTTGGGGCCTGTTAATGTTCGTATATGCATTTTGTTGCATTAAAAAGGCAGAGCAGTGTGCTTTAGCATGCATCCTTTACCTGGCTTTTATAGGCTTTTGTCAGCTCCTGGTGTTTCCCAGGCCCCCTGCTTGTTTGTGATTTGTGAGTGTCCATGTGGCTGGTGGCCTTTTTTTGTGTTGGGAGTTATTAGTGTCCTGCTTTTGCCATATAGGCCTGCATGGTTTTGCTATTGGATTACTGCTTCCATCCATCCACCCCCTTTGCCAGCAGCAGCTCCATGGATGCTGAGATGCTCAAATAATTTAATGGCAAATAGGGTCCACCCCACTTACATTAAATTTTTATTTTTGTGGTTCTTATTAACTTTCCTATCCTTCCTGAGAGTGTAGTGTGTGACTGTACACAGTAGTATAATATAGCCCTTGTTGAAAAAGTCATAAATGGCTAGACTATATCTTTTGTTTGCACTAGTACAGTAGTAAGTAACTGAACCACAACAACAAATGCAACATTTCACTGTTGTTCTTCTCCTGGCTTATTTGCTTTTAGGTGCACAAAAAGCCAGAGGAGGAAGTGTCATCAGCATCACCCGGCTACCCGTTGTACTGCCAGCCAGACAGAAGTCCTGCTGCGCATCAAGTCCACGTGGGACCAGAACTTGTTGTGCATCTGCATCCTGCCTGACATCTGAAGAAGATGGCCCGAAAGAAAGGTACCAGGTCTAGTACCAAGAAAGTTGCCGGTGAGAAGAAGGAACAGAAAAAGGAAGTGCCATCAACCACGACTGGTGGTGTGCGGCCAATGTTTTTTTTTGGCACCAAAAAAGGTTCCGCCTCCAGCAGCGTTGTCTGGGAACCAAGCTGGGAGCAGCACCTCAGCACCAGCGGTCCAACCCCACCAACCTAGGCCCAAGGGCTTTAGTGTCGCAGAGGTAGCCAGTCTACTAACGAGCAGCGATGTTGAAATGTCATTATCGCAAAGTAGTACACAATCAACGCAGGCACAAACTCAGCAGATAAGTGTGCAGCCGCAACAAGAACAGCAGCAGCCGCAACAATAACAGCAGCGGCCGCAACAAGAACAGCAGCGGCCGCAACAAGAGCAGCAGCAGCCGCAACAACAGCCCACCATAGTAGTTGTTGCTCCTGACGTAGGGGCATTTCAGGAAATCGAGCTTCCTGCAGACAAAGTGGAGCAAAGTCAAACCACTGTTTCAGAAGATCTATTGTCTTCCACACCACCAGCAAGGAAAAGGAGGCTTAGTCCATCATCTTCTTCTGCAAGCCCCGCTTCTGATGTTCGCGATGCCACTTGGCATCCACCAGCTCAGTCTGAGAGTGATGCACGCCACAAGACAATGCTTCTGAAAAGGAAGGTCCCAGAAAAACTTAGAGTTATGGAGGTAGATGTAGAAGAGGGGGGTGATGTTGATGAAGACGAGCCAGTCATCACGCACATCACTCTCGCCCCAAAGGGATTGGAGACCAACATTCTCACCCTATCCAGAAAGGCTGCTACTGAGCGGGATGTAGCACGGATATCACCAACACAGGTTACACCACCACTACCTCCAGCTGCCATATTTTCCAAGGCCCGGCAGGGACCTACATCCAGCTCAACCATCTCAGTAGGTAGTGGTAGTAAAAGTCACAGTGTAGCTGCACAGGGTCACATTCCAAGCCCACCCTCAAGTTCATCTGTTATTGAAAGTGGCACATCCAGCAGTGCCAGAAAGTTCTCCTCCCCAGTTTGGGACTTCTTTTCTGTTAGCACCAAGGAGGAGAACGTTGCTATATGCTCAATTTGTCGACAAGGTGTTCGGCGGGGTAAGCTTGGTACAAACTATGGTACCCGAGGCCAAGCAAGTCATGTCAGAATACACCACACTATCGTCTGGGAGAATCACCTACTTCAGTTAAAAGAAAGTAGAAAAACTCAAACCATTGAAGTTGGTCAGGAAGAATCAGGGAGCGATATTATTGCGGTGGAAGGTGAAGAAGAGGGAGGCCTTTCTAGCCCTGTCCCCAGTAGTGCAGTGGTACCGCCCACATCCTCCTCAGTAACATCTGAGTGGCACCGCAGTAAGAGCCATACTCAGAGTCAGGCTGAGACACCAAGGCGACCGAGTACGGCAATGAGACAAACTGTGTCGTTGAGCCTAAGTGGGTTAATGAAAACAACAGCACCACAAAGGAAAGTAATCCAGCCTACCATTGAGAGCATGCTTAGGTTGGAGGGGCAGTCCCAACGCAACCGCCCAACGGCACGGTTGTACAATGCTAAGCTGGCTAAAATGTTAGCGCTGGACCTTCTTCCTTTTTCATTTGTGGAAGGGGTGGGTTTCCTTGAATTTGTGTCAGCCATCTGCCCTAAATGGAAGGTTCCCAGCCGGTCCTATTTCGCAAGAATTGCTGTTCCGGCACTACATCATGATGTGCTGGAATTGGTTGCACAAGCTTTGCAGCAGAGTGCTGTTCACAATATCCACCTGACAAAAGACATGTGGACCAGTTTCCAAGCCACAGATTACATGTGCATCACTGCACACTGGGTCTCTTTTGTGGGGGTTAGAGATAAGCTATCTGCACGAGGTGCTGTTGACACAGCTGCAATTTTTAACATGCAACTGTAGCCATGTTCGCGATGGAGAAATCTCATACGGCTGTAAAGATTTTGCAAGAGTTTCGCAGCAAGGTTTTTGAATGGCTGCGCCCAAGAGGGCTTAGTATTGGTTCTGTTGCCACAGACAATGGCAGTAATGTACTTAAGGCCATGGATCTTGGTTCCTATTTCAGGGTTCCGTGTTTGGCGCACTGCATAAACATTATAGTTCAAGACTTTCTGAAAAAAGAACCCATAGTCAGCAACTTACTGGCCATCTGCCGAAGAATATGCACTCATTTCAGCCATTCTTTTAAAGCTCAGAAGCAGCTGAGGATCATCCAACGTGAAAATAGGATGCTAGTCAAGGCACTCATCCAGGAGGTGGCAACACTTTGGAACTCAATGTATTACATGCTTGATCGTCTGTATGAGCAGTACAGGTCACTCCATGAATATGTCTGGAAAAGAGGGGATGCTACTGTTAAAGGCATGAACCTTGAGATGGAGCAATGGAGCCTAATTAAATGCCTGACTGAGATGCTTCGTCCTTTTGAGGTCTTCACACGTTAAGTCTGCAAGGAGGACTGTACAATGGGCCAAGCTATCCCATTATTGCAAATGCTAGAGCATCAGCTGAAGAAGGTGTCTGAATCATACAAAGGTGTAGAGGACAAAAGGGAAGCCTATGACTTGGTGGAGAGCTTAGCCCATCGCTTAGCTGAAAATACAAGGATAGAAAATAAAATTTTGTCACAAGAACATTACATTTGTGCCACAATTCTGGATCCACGTGCAAAATTTGGACTGAAGACATTCTTTGCTTTTTCAGAGATTGATGTTGCCCGCTACAAAACTTGTATAGCTGAGGCAGCCAGTAAGTTGGAAAACGAACAGCTGCTAATTAAAAGCCAGCAAGATCAACCCACAAGTACTGCAGCAGGGCATGCAGGATCAAGTGCAACTTTGTCGGCTGAGGGCAGTGTGTTTGTATCACAACACTCACCATCACTATCGACAACAGCAACTATAACTGGATCATTACTAGGCCCAGTAGAATCGTTAGACAATTGGTATGTACTGTTAGGCATTAATAAGCACAGTGCTGATGCACAGAGAAAGGAGCCCGAAAGCTTACCAGCAGCACCCCTGAACATTGAGCGGATGGTTCAGGCCTATCTGGACGACCCAACAGAGGTATACATTGATCAAAACCCATTGCAGTATTGGTATAGGTAAAGGTCTGAATGGCTACTGCTCAGCAGGCTGGTGATAAGCTATCTGGCTTGCCCTGTTGCAAGTGTCTCTTCCGAATGTGTTTTCAGTGCTGCTGGTTCCATTGTAACATTGAGAAGGACCAGTCTCTCGCCCAAAAACGTGGAGAGGTTAACAATGATCAAAATGAATCAGCACTTCATACCACCGAATTACACAATACATGAAGCAATGGAGGAAGATGAGGACAGCGGCTCAGGTGACGGAAGTAGTGTGTCACATGATTACCTACTACTGGCTGACCCCCCAGAGTTTGAGGACGAGCTATACTTCCCTGACAATTAGGTTTGCACTTACTGGCTTCCTCCCTTTTCCCCCCCTTTATTTGTGTGTCTGTTGTTCCGGTTACAAACTTGTGAATCACAACAAATCCATTACCACCGTCTTCTACTCTTCTTATTTAATATACAAGTTTCAGGTGTCTGCAATTTGACAGTACAGTCCTCCGAATCCAGCTCCTTCGCTCCATCATACTGAATCTCCCGCCCAAATCCATTGCCCTCATGAATGATGATTGGGTGATGGGAAATAGAAGAAAAAATTTAAACTTTTTTAGTCCCACCAAAAGAAGTGGAGCATGAATCAGATGACTACTATAGCTATCCTCCTTTCAGAGCCGAGAGAGACTGCCTATTAACTGAAAATGAGATGGAACAGTTAATGATTGGTGCCATGCATTGGAAGCAGAGTCGCAGACTGAGTGATTTTGTTGTGTTTGTTGTTCCTGAAGTTATGTCATTGTGCACTAATCATCTTTCTACAGTACACACTAAACTTAACTCAAGGTAAATTTCCCCTTCTTGCAAATAAGAAATGTGTACTTCTCCTGCAGCTTGATACTTTGCTTTTAATTCAATACAGGAAGGGGACTCTATCTGCGCTAGGCCTGGGCGTAGTTCGCGAAGTAGCACTTCGCGAAGCTACGCAAAGTGAAGTTCGCACTACGCGAGCTACGCGTAGCACTTCGCGAACTGCGTAGTACCTTGTTCGCACTGTGCCAGATGTCGTTTTCAATGATTGCACAGTGCGGACAAGCAACCGGCACTGTGCAATCATTAAAAATGGCATCTTGCACAGTGCGAACTGTAGTTTTCTGCTGCTCGAGTAGATTTTTTCTCGAGCTTCAGCTTTCTCAACACGAACTGGTAGTTTCTCATCGCAATGAGAAACCTGACCTCCTCGCGTTGGGAATCTCGCCGGGAGGTTTATTTTCCATGCTCGTGATCGCCAACTTGAAGTTGCTGATCGCGAACAAGGAAAAAGTCTCGCCGGGATGTCATTTTGCTTGCTCGCGGTCGCCAACTTGACGTTGAGGACCGCGAGCAAGCAAAAAATGACTGCAGCACTACGCAACACTACGCTACGCGTGTTCGCACTGTGCTACGTGCAGTTCGCGTAGTGCGAAGTAGCGCGAAATTCGCAAACTACGCGAGCGTAGCGTAGTGCTTCGCCCAGGCTTAATCTGCGCACTGAGTATGATTGACAACAGCACTGTCCATGATGATGATGGCGAAATAGACGGCCCGTTAACTTAAGATGAGAAGGAAAAGGTAATGACAATTAATGGCATGCATTGGACACCTGGCTCTGAGCGATTGGTGTTTGTGTTTTCGTTGTTTGTTTGTTGTGCACGAAGTGAAGTCAAAGTGTACTAGTAATCTTGCTGTACACACTAAAGAGTGACTCAAGTCAATAATATTTCTCCTCTTGTTGTGTAATAACAATTTTACTTCTACTGCAGGCCGATCTTCACAGTCAGTCAGTACAAGTATCGGAGATGATTGATGGAATAATAACAAGTCAGGAGGACGTTTCATGAGTGGCATAAAACTTAAAAGCCTAAAGGTAAACACGTCAACAACAACCACAGCAGACCCAAATGTCTGTGTAGAAGTGAAGTCGAGTGTAGCGGTGGGATGACTGCGGTGCATTGATTTACTAACTTAAACTGTAAAATGCTATGTTTGGAATGGATAATGTGCTTTGCCTTTGTCCAACTCTTTAAAAAAAAAAAAAAAAGGTACTCTAAAGTCTAAACGTAGGATGTGCTACTGCTAAGCAACGTGCCATCAGGCCTGTCACTGTGGGCCTGCTCTCTCCTGTTATTGTTGAAGGTCAATGCTGGAAACAGACTAGAGTAGAGATGATGCATACATGCCACCTCGGAAAGTGTTCTTGTTGCACTACACCATAACTTGTGCATTTGTTTCAACTTTGTTTCTCAATATCCCATTTGTTTTTCCATCTACAATTACAGGCCGGGCATTGCCCTATACTTGGGAAAACATTACAATGCACACTTACCTTACAAATAAATCGAATTTTTTTTTCCAGCCGGGCAGTGGCGAGTGGCGACACCCAAGATTGATGGACGAGAGGACCGAGAGGAATGCCGAGATGCAAATCCAGTCCACATTTTTGACCAGGATAACACAGTAACAGTATCAACTTTCATCTTCTTTTAAATAATTTGAATAATTTTTCTGTCTACAATCTTTACAACAGTGTGTTCTTGTTGTTGTTATTATCATCATTAGGTTTGATTTCTGTTTACGATTCTTCCCTACCAATATTTAAAATTTCTATTTGCTATCTGTAAAAGTATGAAGGCTGGAACATTAGAACAAGAAGTGTATGTAATCCGGGTCTCTCATCATCATGCATGCATTTCCTTTTTCTCCCTTAACATATGGATATGATAGTCTTCAAAGATTGTCGTTTTTTTGTCCATGCATACTGTTTTTCAATGTCAAACCTTTCCCCAAACCCCCTTCCCATCCATTCAACAAACCCTAACCCTCTTCCCCCGGGCTGTGTGACTTATTGTCGAGGTGTGACTAAATTAAATGTACACCAATACTTAATCACACGCTTGCTGGGGCGGATGTGGCGAAAGCAACAGTACTTCAATTTCAAGGCAGAGCGATGATCTTCTTCTGCTTGCCCACCCATGAGTAGTATATTTTAGAGGTAATTTTATTTAACAAAGGAACATATACCTCAACATTAATTGCCGGCATTGATTGGATTTGTTTGTTGTCATTCCTCATACACAGCACTAACTGTTAGGCTGTAGGCCTAGTCAAGTGACTCGACACAACTATAGTTTGTAACTCTGTCTGGTAGGCTATCCCAACCACCATCATGTTTTGTTGTAAAATATTTTAGCATATTATTATTGCTCGGTAAGTTCTGTACTGTACTTCATTCTACTACTCCTCGAACAGTCTCTCAAAGGTGATTGACTGTCTAATTTTCTTTTTTGCAAATGCTGCTGCCCTGCCAGTGTCTACTACTACTACCACCACCACCCCAATCATATGGCATGTTAGAAAAACGAAACCATCTTCACCATGCAGCCATTGCTGTGCCTAAGTTAAACATCAAGCAAAGGTAAGAGAAGTTTGTGGGAGGCAGAATTAATAATGGACATGTTTTCAATGAATTCAATTCCACACACCCCTTTGAGTCCAGATAAATAATGCATAGACTAGAGGAGAGACTGAAAGTACTAGTAGAACAAGTCAATCAGTGAGGGGTGTTGCATCTATCGGTTTGTGTCTTACACAGTCAGCCAATTATTTAAATCAAACACTGGCTATGAGTGGCCCTGCACCAGCAAGGAAACAGTGTCGTGTAAAACAGTAACCCCACATTCAAAACATTAAAAACATTGCATGTAACGTAGAAAAATATATTTAATCGACCCTAACAAAAATAAACTAAAAACCCACAAAAGCTGACCCACCCCCCTCCCTAACCCCAACCAATGTCCGTAGGAAAGTCCAGAAAATATTAGTCCAAAAAACAAAAACCCAACGCCAAAACCAGTTCCCACCCACCCAAACAAGAATTAAAAAAGGGGCAGAAGACAGGGATTAAGGTGTGGGGCGGGATTGCAGGAGGACACGCATCAGCTCCTCTAGACGGGCGACGCGGCATCTGAGGGCACGGCCGTTGCAGCCACAGTAGGGGGGGGCACCAGAGATGGCATTGTGGTGGCGGCGGGCAGCCACCAGACGGTGGCGCTGTACCGCTGGAGGGTGGTGGTTGGGGCCCGGGGCACTGGAGGAGGCTTCAAGTGCTGCTGCAGTCTCCTCCTCACTCCTCTGCCAAGACCACCAGCCGCCGATATTCCTGCTGGATTGCCTTCAGCTTCCGGGCGCTGTGCCTTGGCGGCCAACTCCTTCCGATTGACTTTAGGAGTAGCTGTGTATCAAAAAGAAAAAAACAAGACAATTGTAAAATATTCTCTTAGAAAAACAGTAAGACAAGTTAATTATTTATACACATAGTGGCATGGTAGAGTAGCACTATAAAGCACAGTACATAACATTTTAAATCTCGCCCGTCCTTCTTCCTTCCACCCGTCTTTCACTTTTTAGTTGAACAGTGCACCAGGTGCTCTTCTCCATAAAACTTTCAAAGCGGAGTTGAAATCAGATAGATGAGGCCATTGGTTACTCAATACTCCCGCCCCTATGCCAATTAAAGGGTGTCTAGTCTCGTTCACTCTTCAAACGTTCACAACAACTCATACTTACTTAGGACATCGGATGGCGGGCAGACTTTGTCCGCCTGCCATCCTCACGCTGAAAAGGGTGGGGGTCCCGTGGGGACAATTAGCAGGGTGCGCCCAGTGGCGTGCGCATCCTGTTTTTTTTACATTCTGGTGGGCGGTGCCGAAAGCAATGCTAAAAATACATGTTGTGCTTTTCCGAGCGGAGCCTGTCATGTTTTGCTTTGAAAGGCAGGGGGGTACCATAACATAGGTACCCTCCATGGGGGCCCCCAAGCATACTCTGCTTGCCTTTCCGTGGCGGCCGGCAATGCCGCCACGCAAAGGCATTCCAAAATGCAGATTATATGGCTGGAGGTGTGTTCAGAGAGACACCACCACCATATTGAACCCTTTTCTGCCTGGTCGACATGTGGGGGGTCTGACTCTTTTCTACAGGGATGGCGGGAGGTTTGCCCCTGCGAGGTCGGCAGTGACTACCGTCGGCCCGGCGGGGGCAATCCGCCCGCCATCCTAATGGGGCCCTAAGTTTCAACAGTACAGTATACATACAGTACACCCTTGTAGTGAGTGTACTGTCAACAATAGTTAAGGATTATGAATCTAACTTACCACCGCCCGCCACTGGTGCTGGCACTCCCCCTACCGCTCCATCGTCGGTATCTGCAGCAACTGCGGCATCCTCTCCCTCCGCGTCGCCTTCGCTGGCCCCGGCAATGGTGGTCAGTAGTGCGCCAAGAAAACATTACACATTTATTAGGCGTCATATACACCTCCCCCTATTGGTCAGTAGCAAGATTGAAAAATGAGTTAATACTAACATACATCATTAGTACAAATCAGATAGTAGTAGAGTAGACACTAATAGTTATATATGGTCCCCCCTAGGGTCATTCTAGCCTTTGCTTAGTTAGCCCGAGCCATGTAACCATTTTACCTTAGTGTCTTTTATTTTTGCACAGGTGACGTTACCTTGCAGCTTTTTGTATAAGACACCTTTGAGCCCACATGACCTGCCTCACACTGCTACTGTCTACGCGCTGCGTACAAGCGGTCAACAAAAACATTAACAAGCCACTTTTTTATGAAGTACTGGTGTACTGTCAGTCCATATTGCTTATCCATAAATGCTACACTTTTTGGCATGGCTGAGAAATGCTTGCAAGTTGCAATATACCAACGCGCACCATTTAATTTTTCGCATTACAGACAGAAGATTCCCTTCTACGAACCAGAGCTTTGCAGAGCTTATGAATGATGCAACAACTACAAGTACTAGGTTCTTCTAAGGTGAGGGGTCCTTCACTCAGAGATCTTCATTTATAAATTTATATAAACTAAATTCCTAGGGGATGGTGGTGCTGCCTTCCACCACTGTTTAGTTATCATGATTTAATTCCCAACTGTAAGTAAGTGTAACAATGTTTATTGTTTTAATGTTATTGATTTTCCGGTTGGTGCTGCATTATATAATAGAACAATGTACAGAGCTTCTCAATTCAAAATAAACATTTTGAACTTACATAGACTTGGTGGTATTTGGTGTGGACTAACTTACACGAGTGAGCAAATTAAAGGAAGGGTGTGCATGTGCATTGCTTCCACGACTGAAAGGTTGGGTGTGTTATGTTCTGGGTTGTCTACTTGTTGGGTATCTTGGGGGCAGGGTTCGGAGACCTAATATTTATGACAAGACAGTACTATAGTCGAGCAGGGGATTGTGGTGGGTTCTGAATTTCTGATTGAGGTGTGTAAGGAAGGTCTAACCTACCATCACCAACATCCCATTTTCTTGTGCAAAGGTCTGTATGTGCAATATCCCTACAACAGTAGTAGTATGTCCTATAGGCTATCATATCAAAATAGTAATAAATCTGGTTGGGCATTTGTTGCTGTGAATTGTCAAAGCCTCTAGATTAACAAAGACTCAAGATCAATAAGACTAGAAGTAGTACAAGAGGATGACCCAAAGGACTGGACTCAGTGGCTAGAGCTACTGGTGAATCTGAGTTTTGAGTTTTATTTACAACCTTTCAAACAAAGAGTGGCACTGGCCAACTGGGCAAGCTTAGCTACTACAGTACAGACAGACTGATAGTAGTAGTAGTACAGAGAGTCATCATAGCAGAGGCAGGGATAACAAGATTTTTGAAACCGTACAGATCGAAGGATAATTGTTGGTAAAAAATAGCATTGGGAAACTGAAACAATAGTTCGTGAAAAATATGGTGCAGTAAAATTTATGTAATAAGAAATATTATTAAAAACAAGAAGACTTACTGGGGCCAGCAGAGGAGCCCTCGTTGGTGTCCTCCTGGTAGTGGTGTTCTCCCGCCGACTGCCCACTCCCTGTCTGCCTGCCCCTGGGTGCTGATGAACAGGAAAGATATAAGAAAGTGACAAACATTGATGGATGGTGTCAAACAAATACAATATTTTTAAAGAACGGTCAAAAAACACTTATCTAAACAACAATTGCAATAACTAAATTGACTGATCTCATCTGGTCAACAAGTGGTATCGGGGGATTCGCGGATCGACTACTGATTCCAGAATACTAAGTTACGACTAAGCCTAAGTACGACGTACCACCCGACCTAGCCCACCTATTCCAGGCGTGCCAATTGTACATTAAGTATGCATTTCCACTTCTCTTAGTCCTCAACAATGCATATGGTTAAATGGAGGACACATGACTACATTTTTTGTATACACCAAATTTTGGGTTGATTGATTGATGCTGATGTTCTGCCAGTGCTAAGCCAATTACCACCACTCATTGAACAAACTAGAAAAGGTTCTAATAAAGACTGGCGTACTAGCAGCACGTGACGTAACTGAGGGGGCATCATGCATACCACTTAAAAATTACAAACTCATACAAATTACCTAAACCTAAGTATCAATCCGCCCCTTTCTCTTAGTGACAGGACAAAGTAAGGATTAGAGTCACTGTAGCATTACGTAAATTAATTTCTCTAAAATAAACTCTTACAGAATCACGCTAAGCGAGCGCAAATGCAAAGTTGCAAACAAGTAAGATTAGTAGTAGCGCAGAGGAGCACCTGTGTCATAACAATCACAGAAGACTTTTAAACGTAATTAACCTGGAATGTAAGCAGCAACATTCTAGCTGGTTGGAAGAAAAAAAAAGATATTCACAATATAACACAGAGCAGAAGAACAGACACAAAGTAGTAATAATTAAATAGCTACTCACCAAGACCCGGGACCTCCACTCCTAGCACGTCCAGCACCCGCCTGGGTGCGCCGGACCCCAGAGCAGCGCAACACTGCCCGGCGCACCTTCCCCCACCGCTGTCGATGCTCCCGGAGGCCGTACCCGGACCCAGGCCTTCCACCTGCTGCCAGGGTTGAGGGGAGGTGGCGCTGCACAAAGAAAATGAGTGCAGCCAACTCCACCTCCCCAAATAAGGCCCGTGCCTGAACCCCTTGTGGGCGCCGCCTTCCGCAAGAAAGGCAGTCGCGGCTCTGGCTGCGACGAGCCCTACCCTTTGACATGGTTCTGGGATGGGGCAAGAAAGAAAAGGTAATGAAATTAAAAAAGGAAGTAAAGGAAATAAACTGCAGGCAATAGAAAGAGTGAAAAAGTAGCTAAAAAATAAAAAAAAGTAGACAAAAACCAAAAATATAGAAGCAGGAAAATAGTTAGAGAAATAATAAATAAAAAACATTAAAAAAAAGTGGCTTCAAACAAAGGATTGAAAAGATGCAGGGAGTATTCAAAATCATGCCCCAGAACCACGCAATAGAGTGAAAAACAAGATGGCCGCGCCCATTGCGACCACGTGCGCAAGTTCGCGCGATATTTTCTTCCCGAGCAAGCAAAAAGCAACGCAATCAAGTAAAAGCGTTCACGAACAGGAAATACCTACCGCGAACGGGCACGAGCATGCGTTGTGCGACCCAGAACAGGAAGTAAGCATCGCGGGAGGGCGGGACAAGTGAAAACAAGATGGCCGTGCACGTGAGCAACCGCATGGGTAAGTTGGCGAGCCGCGATCACGCAAAAAATACCTCGAACAGGCGGGAAAAAAAACGTCCGCGTCTTCGCGATATTTCCGGCGTGTTTGCAGAGATTTTCAACATTTTCGCAATAGTTTGAGAAAGCGAATTTCGCAAATTCCTCCCACACCTAGTCATTTCTCACTGCGAAATTGAGGTTTGACCACGTTGCGTTTTGCGCCATTTCCTGTCGCGGACACTAGGCCGACCCACACAAGTGAGGTACCATTTTTCTGGGAAGACTTTGGGGAACGCAGGGTGGGTAGTAATTTGTGTATCCATGCAGATTCCAGAACTTTCCACCACAGAAATGTGGGGAAAATTAGTTTTTTTGGACACTTTTTTAGGTTTGCAAGGGATTCTGGGTAACAGAACCTAGTGGGAGGCAGTCAAATCACCCCATCCTGGATTCCCCTGGGTGTCTAGTTTTCAAAAATGTATAGGTTTTGTAGGTTTCTCTAGATGCCGACAGAGCTATGGTTAAAAAACTACAGGTAGGCACTTTTCTAAAAAAGGGTCATTTTCACTGCGAAATTGAGGTGTGACCACGTTGTGTTTTGCACTGTTTCCTCTTGCGGACACTAGGCCAACCCACACAAGTGAGGTAGCATTTTTCTCGGAAGACTTTGGGGAACGTGGGGGGGCTGGGAATTTGTGGATGCACGCAGATTCCTGAAATTTCCACCACAGAAATGTGGGGAAAATATCTAATTTTTGACAATTTTTTAGGTTTGCAAGGGATTCTGCATAACAGAACCTGGTGGGAGGCAGTCAAGTCACCCCATCCTGGATTCCCCTGGTGTCTAGTTTTCAAAAATGTATAGGTTTGCTAAGTTTCCCTAGGTGCCGGCGGAGCTAGGGTTCAAAAACTAAAGGTAGGCACTTTGCCAAAAAAGGGTCATTTTTCACTGCGAAATTGAGGTGTGACCACGGTGCATTTTGCGCCATTTCCTGTCGCGGACACTAGGCCGACCCACACAAGTGAGGTACCATTTTTCTGGGAAGACTTTGGGGAACGCAGGGTGGGTAGTAATTTGTGTATCCATGCAGATTCCAGAACTTTCCACCACAGAAATGTGGGGAAAATTGGTTTTTTTGGACACTTTTTTAGGTTTGCAAGGGATTCTGGGTAACAGAACCTAGTGGGAGGCAGTCAAATCACCCCATCCTGGATTCCCCTGGGTGTCTAGTTTTCAAAAATTTATAGATTTGCTAGGTTTTCCTAGGAGCTGGCAGAGCTAGGGTTCAAAAGCTACAGCTAGCCACTTTTCTAAAAAAGGGTCATTTTCACTGCGAAATTGAGGTGTGACCACGTTGTGTTTTGCACTGTTTCCTCTTGCGGACACTAGGCCGACCCACACAAGTGAGGTAGCATTTTTCTCGGAAGACTTTGGGGAACGTGGGGGGGCTGGGAATTTGTGGATGCACGCAGATTCCTGAAATTTCCACCACAGAAATGTGGGGAAAATATCTAATTTTGACAATTTTTTAGGTTTGCAAGGGATTCTGCATAACAGAACCTGGTGGGAGGCAGTCAGGTCACCCCATCCTGGATTCCCCTGGTGTCTAGTTTTCAAAAATGTATAGGTTTGCTAAGTTTCCCTAGGTGCCGGCGGAGCTAGGGTTCAAAAACTAAAGGTAGGCACTTTGCCAAAAAAGGGTCATTTTTCACTGCGAAATTGAGGTGTGACCACGTTGCATTTTGCGCCATTTCCTGTCGCGGACACTAGGCCGACCCACACAAGTGAGGTACCATTTTTCTGGGAAGACTTTGGGGAACGCAGGGTGGGTAGTAATTTGTGTATCCATGCAGATTCCAGAACTTTCCACCACAGAAATGTGGGGAAAATTAGTTTTTTTGGACACTTTTTTAGGTTTGCAAGGGATTCTGGGTTACAGAACCTAGTGGGAGGCAGTCAAATCACCCCATCCTGGATTCCCCTGGGTGTCTAGTTTTCAAAAATGTATAGGTTTTCTAGGTTTCTCTAGATGCCGACAGAGCTATGGTTAAAAAACTACAGGTAGGCACTTTTCTAAAAAAGGGTCATTTTCACTGCGAAATTGAGGTGTGACCACGTTGTGTATTGCACTGTTTCCTCTTGCGGACACTAGGCCGACCCACACAAGTGAGGTAGCATTTTTCTCGGAAGACTTTGGGGAACGTGGGGGGGCTGGGAATTTGTGGATGCACGCAGATTCCTGAAATTTCCACCACAGAAATGTGGGGAAAATATCTAATTTTGACAATTTTTTAGGTTTGCAAGGGATTCTGCATAACAGAACCTGGTGGGAGGCAGTCAAGTCACCCCATCCTGGATTCCCCTGGTGTCTAGTTTTCAAAAATGTATAGGTTTGCTAAGTTTCCCTAGGTGCCGGCGGAGCTAGGGTTCAAAAACTAAAGGTAGGCACTTTGCCAAAAAAGGGTCATTTTTCACTGCGAAATTGAGGTGTGACCACGTTGCATTTTGCGCCATTTCCTGTCGCGGGCACTAGGCCGACCCACACAAGTGAGGTACCATTTTTCTTGGAAGACTTTGGGGAATGTGGGGGGGCTGGCAATTTGTGGATCCAAGCAGATTCCAGAACTTTCCACCACAGAAATGTGGGGAAAAGGTGTTTATTTTGACAATTTTTTAGGTTTGCAAGGGATTCTGGGAAACAGAACCTGGTGGGAGGCAGTCAAGTCACCCCATCCTGAATTCCCCTGGGTATCTAGTTTTCAAAAATGTATAGGTTTGCTAGGTTTCCCTAGGTGCCAGCAGAGCTAGGGTTAAAAAACTAGAGCTAGGCACTTTTATAAAAAAGGGTCATTTTTCACTGTGAAATTGAGGTGTGACCACGTAGCATTTTGCGCCATTTCCTGTCGCGGACACTATGCCGATCCACACAAGTGAGGTACCATTTTTCTCGGAAGACTTTGGGGAACGCGGGGAGCTGGGAATTTGTGGATCCACGCAGATTCCAGAACTTTCCACCACAGAAATATTGTTTTTTTGACAATTTTTTAGGTTTGCAAGGGATTCTGCATAACAGAACCTGGTAGGAGGCAATCAAGTCACCTCATCCTTGATTCCCCTGGGTGTCTAGTTTTGAAAAATATATAGGTTTGCTAGGTTTCCCTAGGAGCTGGCAAAGGTAGGGTTAAAAAACTACAGCTAGACACTTTGCCCAAAAAGGGTCATTTTTCACTGTGAAATTGAGGTGTGACCATGTTGAGTTTTGCGCCGTTTCCTGTCGTGGGCACTAGGCCGACCCACACAAGTGAGGTGCCATTTTTCTGGGAAGACTTTGGGGAATGCGGGGTGGGTGGAAATTTTTGTAACCACGCAGATTTCAGAACTTTCCACCACAGTAATGTGGGGAAAATTTATTTTATAAGGACAATTTTTAGGTTTGGAAGGGATTCTGGGTAACAGAACCTGATGGGAGGCAGTCAAGTCACCCCATCCTGGATTCGCCTGGGTGTCTAGTTTTCAAAAATGTATATGTTTGCTAGGTTTCCCTAGGTGCCAGCAGAGCTAGGGTTAAAAAACTACAGCTAGGCACCGTTCTAAAAAAGGGTCATTTTTCACTGCGAAATTGAGGTGTAAGCACGTTGCATTTTGCGCCATTTCCTGTCGCAGACACATAGCCGACACACACAAGTGAGGTACCATTTTTCTCGGAAGACTTTGGGAAATGCGGGGGGGTTGGGAATTTGTGGATCCACACAGATTCCAGAACTTTCCACCACAGAAATGTGCGGAAAATGTGTTTTTTCTGACAATTTTTTAGGTTTGCAAGGGATTCTGCGTAACAGAACCTGGTGGGAGGCAGTCAAGTCAGGCCATCCTGGATTTCCCCGGGTGTCTAGTTTTCAAAAATGTATAGGTTTGCGATGTTTCCCTAGGTGCCGGCAGAGCTAGGGTTAAAAAACTACAGCTAGGCACTTTTCCAAAAAAGGGTCATTTTTCACTGCGAAATTGAGGTTTGACCACCTTGCGTTTTGCGCCATTTCCTGTCGCGGACACTAGGCCGACCCAAACAACGGAGGTACCATTTTTCTGGGAAGACTTTGGGTAACACCGGGTGGGTGGAAATTTGTGGATCCACGCAGATTCCAAAACTTTCCAACACAGAAATGTGGGGAAAATGTGTTTTTTTTGACAATTTCTTAGGTTTGCAAGGGATTCTGCGTAGCAGAACCTGGTGGGAGGAAGTCAAGTCACCCCATCCTGGATTCCCCTGGGTGTCTACTTTTTAAAAATGTATACGTTTGCTAGGTTTCCCTAGGTGCCAGCAGAGCTAGGGTTAAAAAACTACAGCTAGGCACTGTTCTAAAAAAGGGTCATTTTTCACTGCGAAATTGAGGTGTAAGCACCTTGCATTTTGCGCCATTTCCTGTCGCAGACACATGGCTGACACACACAAGTGAGGTACCATTTTTCTTGGAAGACTTTGGGGAATGCGGGGGAGTTGGGAATTTGTGGATTCACACAGATTCCAGAACTTTCCACCACAGAAATGTGGGGAAAATGTGTTTTTTCTGACAATTTTTTAGGTTTGCAAGGGACTCTGCATAGCAGAACCTGGTGGAAGGAAGTCAAGTCACCCCATCCTGGATTCCCCTGGGTGTCTAGTTTTAAAAAATGTATAGGTTTGCTAGGTTTCCCTAGGTGCCGGCAGAGCTAGGGTTCAAAAGCTACAGCTAGGCACTTTTCTAAAAAAGTGTAAATTTTAACTGCGAAATTGAGGTGTGACCACGTTGCATGTTGTGAAGTTTCCCGGCGTGGACACTAGGCCGACCCACACAAGTGAGGTACCATTTTTCTCGGAAGTCTTTTGGGAATGCGGGGGGGGCTGGGAATTCATGAATCCACGCAGATTCCATTACGTTCCACCACAGAAATGTGGGGAAAATGATGTCTTTTTGACAACTGTTTAGGTTTGCAAGGGATTCTGGGTAACAGAACCTGGTGAGAGGCAGTCAAGTCACCCCATCCTGGATTCCCCAGGGTATCTAGTTTTCAAAAATGTATAGGTTTGCTAGTTTTCCCTAGGTGCCGGCAGACCTAGGGTTAACAAATCTACAGCTAGGCACTTTCCAAAAAAGGGTAATTTTTCACTGCGACATTGTGGTGTGACCACGTTGTGTTTTGGGCCGTTTCGTTTCGCGGACACTAGGCCGACCCACACAAGTAAGGTACCATTTTTCTTGGAAGACTTTGGGGAACGCAGGGTGGGTTGAAATTTGTGGATCCATGCAGATTCCAGAAATTTCCACCACAGAAATGTGTGGAAAACGTCTTTTTTTTGACAATGTTTTAGGTTTGCAAGGGATTCTGGGTAACAGAACCTGATGGGAGGCAGTCAAGTCACCACATACTGGATTCCCCTGGGTGTCTAGTTTTCAAAAATGTATAGGTTTGCTAGGTTTCCCGCGGTGCTGCCAGAGCTAGGGTTAAAAAACTACAGCTAGACATTTTGCCAAAAAAGGGTCATTTTTCAGTGCGAAATTGAAGAGTGACCATGTTGCGTTTTGCGCCGTTTCCTGTCACGGGCACTAGGCCGATCCACACAAGTGAGGTACCATTTTTCTGGAAAGACTTTGGGGAACGCGGGGTGGGTAGCAATTTGTGGATCCACGAAGATTCCAGAACTTTCCACCACAGAAGTTTTTGGAAAATGTGTTTTATTTGACAGTTTTTTAGGTTTGCAAGGGATTCTGGGTAACAGAACCTGGTGGGAGACAGTCAAGTTACCCCATCCTAGATTCCCCTGGGTGTCTAGCTTTCAAAAATGTATAGGTTTGCTAGGTTTCCCTAGGTGCCGGCAGAGCTAGGGTTAAAAAACTACAGCTAGACACTTTGCAAAGAAAGGGTCATTTTTCTCTGCGAAATTGAGGTGTGACCACGTTGCGTTTTGCGCCGTTTCCTGTCGCGGGCACTAGGCCGACCCATACAAGTGAGGTACCATTTTTCTAGGAACACTTTGGGGAACGCGGGGTGGGTAGCAATTTGTGGATCCACGCAGATTCCAGAACTTTCCACCACAGAAATGTAGGGAAAATGTGTTTTTTCTGACAGTTTTTTAGGTTTGCAAGGGATTCTGCGTAACAGAACCTGGTGGGAGGCAGTCAATTGACCCCATCCTGGATTCCCCTGGGTGTCTAGTTTTAAAAAATTTATAGGTTTGCTAGGTTTCCCTAGGAGCCGGCAGAGCTAGGGTTCAAAAGCTACAGCTAGGCAGTTTTCTAAAAAAGGGTAAATTTTAACTGCGAAATTGAGGTGTGACCACGTTGCGTTTTGTGACGTTTCCTGGCGCGGACAGTAGGCCGACCCACACAAGTGAGGTACCATTTTTCTCGGAAGACATTTGGGAATGCGAGGGAGCTGGGAATTCATGGATCCACGCAGATTCCATTACGTTCCACCACATAAATGTGGGGAAAATGTTGTCTTTTTGACAATTTTTTAGGTTTGCAAGGGATTCTGGGTAACAGAACCTGGTGGGAGGCAGTCAAGTCACCCCATCCTGTATTTCCCTGCGTGTCTAGTTTTCAGAAATGTATAGGTTTGCTAGGTTTCTCTAGGTGCCGACAGAGCTAGGGTTAAAAAACTGCAGGTAGGCACTTTTCTAAAAAAGGGTCATTTTTCTCTGCGAAATTGAGGTGTGACCACGTTGCGTTTTGCGCTGTTTCCTGTCGCAGGCACTAGGCCGACCCATACAAGTGAGGTACCATTTTTCTGGGAAGAATTTGGGGAACGCGGGCTCGGTAGCAATTTGTGGATCCACGCAGATTCCAGAACTTTCCACCACAGAAATGTGGGGAAAATGTGTTTTTTGTGACAATTTTTTAGGTTTACAAGGGATTCTGGGTAACAGAACCTGGTGGGAGGCAGTCAAGTCACCCCATCCTGGATTCCCCTGCGTGTCTAGTTTTCAGAAATGTATAGGTTTGCTAGGTTTCTCTAGGTGCCGACAGAGCTAGGGTTAAAAAACTGCAGGTAGGCACTTTTCTAAAAAAGGGTCATTTTTCACTGCCAAATTGAGGTGTGACCACGTTGCATTTTGAGCCGTTTCCTCTCGCAGGCACTCAGCTGACCCACACATATGAGGTACCATTATTCTGGGAAGACTTTGGGGAACGCGGGGTGGGTAGAAATTTTTGTGTCCACGCAGATTCCAGAACTTTCCACCACAGAAATGTGGGGAAAATGTGTTTTTTTGGACACTTATTTAGGTTTGCAAGGGATTCTGGGTAACAGAACTTGGTGGGAGGCAGTCAAGTCACCCCGTCCTGGATTTCCCTGGTTGTCTAGATGTAAAAAATGTATAGGATTGCTAAGTTTCACTGGGTGCCGACAGAGCTATGGTTAAAAAACTACAGGTAGGCACTTTTCTTAAAAAGGGTAATTTTTCACTGCCAAATTGAGGTGTGTCCACATTGCGTTTTGAGCCGTTTCCTCTCGTGGACCCTAGGCCGACCCACACAAGTAAGGTGCCATTTTTCTCGGAAGACTTTGGGGAACGCGGGGGAATGGGGATTTGTGGAACTACGCAGATTCCAGAACTTTCCACCTCAGAAATGTGTGGAAAATGTGTTTTTTTGGACAATTTTTTAGGTTTGCAAGGGATTCTGCGTAACAGAACCTGGTGGGAGGCAGTCAAGTCACCCCATCCTGGATTTCCCTGGTGTCTAGTTTTAAAAAATGTATAGGTTTTCTAGGTTTCCCTATGTGCCGGCAGAGCTAGGGTTAAAAAACTACAGCTAGGCGCTTTTCCAAAAAAGGGTCATTTTTCACTGCGAAATTGAGGTTTGACCACGTCGCGTTCTGCGCCATTTCCTATCGCGGACACTAGGCCGACCCACACAACTGAGCTACCATTTTTCTGGGAAGACTTTGGGTAACACCGGGTGGGTGGAAATTTGTGGATCCACGCAGATTCCAGAACTTTCCACCACAGAAATGTGGGGAAAAGGTGTTTATTTTGACCATATTTTTAGGTTTGCAAGGGATTCTGGGAAACAGAACCTGGTGGGAGGCAGTCAAGAACTTTCCAACACAGAAATGTGGGGAAAATGTGTTTATTTTGACAATGTTTTAGGTTTGCAAGGGAATCTGGGTAACAGAACCTGGTGGGAGGCAGTCAAGTCACCCCATCCTGGATTCCCCTGGTGTCTAGTTTTAAAAAATGTATAGGGTTGCAAGGTTTCCCTAGGTGCCGGCAGAGCGAGGGTTTAAAAACTACAGCTAGACACTTTGCCAAAAAAGGGTCATTTTTCACTGCGAAATTGAGTTGTGACCACTTTGCATTTTGCGCCGTTTCCTGTCGCGGGCACTAGGCCGACCCACACAAGTGAGGTACCATTTTTCTTGGAAGAATTTGGGGAACGCGGGGGGCTGGCAATTTGTGGATCCAAGCAGATTCCAGAACTTTCCACCACAGAAATGTGGGGGAAATGTGTTTTTTTTGACAATTTTTTAGGTTTGCAAGGGATTCTGCGTAACAGAACCTTTTGGGAGGCAGTCAAGTCACCCCATCCTGGATTCCCCTGGGTGTCTAGTTTAAAAAAATGTATAGGTTTTCTAGGTTTCCCTATGTGCCGGCAGAGCTAGGGTTAAAAAACTACAGCTAGGCACTTTTCCAAAAAAGGGTCATTTTTCACTGCGAAATTGAGGTTTGACCACGTTGCGTTTTGCGCCATTTCCTATCGCGGACACTAGGCCGACCCACACAACTGACGTACCATTTTTCTGGGAAGACTTTGGGTAACACCGGGTGGGTGGAAATTTGTGGATCCACGCAGATTCCAGAACTTTCCACCACAGAAATGTGGGGAAAATGTGTTTATTTTGACAATGTTTTAGGTTTGCAAGGGAATCTGGGTAACAGAACCTGGTGGGAGGCAGTCAAGTCACCCCATCCTGGATTCCCCTGGTGTCTAGTTTTCAAAAATGTATAGGTTTGCTAGGTCTCCCTAGGTGCCGGCATAGCTAGGGTTAAAAAACTACAGCTAGACACTTTGCCAAAAAAGGGTCATTTTTCACTGCGAAATTGAGCTGTGACCAGGTTGTGTTTTGCGCTGTTTCCTGTCGTGGGCACTAGGCCGATTGTTAGACCTGGCACCTTGGCGTGAGTCTCCCTTACACTTTTTGTTGCCGTGCCTCATGTGTTTTGCTGGTGTTAGCTGCTCAGAGCACTGTGCCACTGCCAACCCGTGCCACAGTGCAATTGCTCCCTGTATAAAATGTATATGTTGGTTGGATTCCATGATTGGCTTATTTTGGTTACTATCAGACCCCATTAAAGTGGACCAGGAGTGCCCAGGGATTGTAAATCCAAATGCTGCTAGTGGGCTTGCAGGACTGGTTGTGCCACCCACAGAAGCAGCCTTGTAAAATGTGTCTAAGGTCTGCCATTGTAGAACCTGCGTGCAGAACGCGGCGGGGCTGGGAATTTCTGGATCCACGCAGATTCCTGAACTTTCCACCACAGAAATGTGGGGAAAATATGTTTTTTTGACAATTTTTTAGGTTTGCAAGGGATTCTGCGTAACAGAACCTGGTGGGAGGCAGTCAAGTCACCCCATCCTGGATTTCCCTGGTGTCTAGTTTTCAAAAATATAT
The DNA here is from genome assembly GCF_964204655.1 of Triturus cristatus. Classification (NCBI taxonomy): domain Eukaryota; kingdom Metazoa; phylum Chordata; class Amphibia; order Caudata; family Salamandridae; genus Triturus; species Triturus cristatus. Next base: position 919,550,383 of record NC_140592.1, on the reverse strand, counting down.
AGGTTTGCTAAGTTTCCCTAGGTGCCGGCAGAGCTAGGGTTCAAAAACTAAAGCTAGGCACTTTGCCAAAAAAGGGTCATTTTTCACTGCGAAATTGAGGTGTGACCACGTTGCATTTTGCGCTGTTTCCTGTTGCGGGCACTAGGCCGACCCACACAAGTGAGGTACCATTTTTCTTGGAAGACTTTGGGGAACGCGGGGGGCTGGCAATTTGTGGATCCAAGCAGATTCCAGAACTTTCCACCACCGAAATGTGGGGAAAATGTGTTTTTTTGGGCAATTTCTTAGGTTTGCAAGGGATTCTGGGAAACAGAACCTGGTGGGAGGCAGTCAAGTCACCCCATCCTGGATTCCCCTGGGTATCTAGTTTCCAAAAATTTATAGATTTGCTAGGTTTTCCTGGCAGAGCTAGGGTTCAAAAGCTACAGCTAGCCACTTTTCTAAAAAAGGGTCAATTTTCACTGCAAAATTGAGGTGTGACCACATTGCGTTTTTGGCCGTTTCCTGTCGCGGACACTAGGCCGACTCACACAAGTGCTGTTTCCTGTTGCGGGCACTAGGCCGACCCACACAAGTGAGGTACCATTTTTCTCGGAAGACTTTTGGGAATGCGGGGGGCTGGGAATTTGTGGATCCACGCAGATTCCATTACTTTCCACCCCATAAATGTTGGGAAAATGTGGTCTTTTTGACAATTTTTTAGGTTTGCAAGGGAGTCTGGGTAACAGAACCTGGTGAGAGGCAGTCAAGTCACCCCATCCTGGATTCCCCCGGGTATCTAGTTTTCAAAAATGTATAGGTTTGCTAGTTTTCCCTAGGTGCCGGCAGAGCTAGGGTTAAAAAACTACAGCTAGGCACTTTTCCAAAAAAGGGCCATTTTTCACTGCGAAATTGTGGTGTGACCACGTTGCGTTTTGCGCCGTTTCATTTCACGGACACTAGGCCGACCCACACAAGTGAGGTACCATTCTTCTTGGAAGACTTTGGGGAATGCGGGGTGGGTGGAAATTTTTGTATCCACGCTGATTCCAGAACTTTCCACCACAGTTATGTGGGGAAAATTTGTTTTATATGGACAATTTTTAGGTTTGCAAGGGATTCTGGGTAACAGAACCTGATGGGAGGCAATCAAGTCACCCCATCCTGCATTCCCCTGGGTGTCTAGTTTTCAAAAATGTATATGTTTGCTAGGTTTCCCTAGGTGCCGGCAGAGCTAGGGTTAAAAAACTACAGCTAGGCACTGTTCTAAAAAAGGGACATTTTTCACTGCAAAATTGAGGTTTGACCATGTTGCATTTTGCGCGATTTCCTGTCGCAGACACTAGGCTGACCCACACAACTAAGGTACCATTTTTCTGGGAAGACTTCGGGTAACACCGGGTGGGTGGAAATTTGTGGATCCACGCAGATTCCAGAACTTTACACCACAGAAATGTGGGGAAAATGTTTTTTTTTTGACAACTTCTTAGGTTTGCAAGGGATTCTGCATAGCAGAACCTGGTGAGAGGAAGTCAAGTCACCTCATCCTGGATTCCCCTGGGTGTCTAGTTTTAAAAAATGTATAGGTTTGCTAGGTTTCCCTAGGAGCCGGCAGAGCTAGCGTTCAAAAGCTACAGCTAGGCACTCTTCTAAAAAAGGGTACATTTTCACTGCGAAATTGTGGTGTGACCACGTTGAGTTTTGCGAAGTTTCCTGTCGCGGACACTAGGCCGACCCACAAAAGTGAGGTACAATTTTTCTCGGAAGACTTTTGGGAATGCGGTGGGGGCTGGGAATTCATGGATCCATGCAGATTCCATTACTTTCCACCACATAAATGTGGGGAAAATGTGGTCTTTTTGACAATTTTTTAAGTTTGAAAGGGATTCTGGGTAACAGAACCTGGTGAGAGGCAGTCAAGTCACCCTATCCTGGATTCCCTTGGGTATCTAGTTTTCAAAAATGTATAGGTTTGCTAGTTTTCCATAGGTGCCAGGAGACCTAGGGTTAAAAAACCACAGCTAGGCACTTTTCCAAAATAGGGTAATTTTTCACTGCAAAATTGTGGTGTGACCACATTGTGTTTTGCGCCGTTTTGTTTCGCGGACACTAGGCCGACCCACACAAGTGAGGTACCATTTTTCTTGGAAGAATTTGGGGAACGCGGGGTGGGTGGAAATTTGTGGATCCACGCAGATTCCAGAACTTTCCACTCCAGAAATGTGTGGAAAACTTCTTTTTTTTGACAATGTTTTAGGTTTGCAAGGGATTCTGGGTAACAGAACCTGATGGGAGGCAGTCAAGTCACCCCATACTGGATTCCCCTGGTTGTCTAGTTTTCAGAAATGTATAGGTTTGCTAGGTTTCCCTAGGTGCCGGTAGAGCTAGGGTTAAAAAACTACAGCTAGACACTGTTCTAAAAAAGGGTCATTTTTCACTGCAAAATTGAGGTGTGACCACGTTGCATTTTGCGCTGTTTCCTGTTGCGGGCACTAGGCCGACCCCCACAAGTGAGGTACCATTTTTCTTGGAAGACTTTGGGGAACGCGGGGGGCTGGCAATTTGTGGATCCAAGCAGATTCCAGAACTTTCCACCACCGAAATGTGGGGAAAATGTGTTTTTTTGGGCAATTCCTTAGGTTTGCAAGGGATTCTGGGAAACAGAACCTGGTGGGAGGCAGTCAAGTCACCCCATCCTGGATTCCCCTGGGTATCTAGTTTCCAAAAATTTATAGATTTGCTAGGTTTTCCTAGGAGCTGGCAGAGCTAGGGTTCAAAAGCTACAGCTAGCCACTTTTCTAAAAAAGGGTCAATTTTCACTGCAAAATTGAGGTGTGACCACATTGCGTGTTTGGCCATTTCCTGTCGCGCACACTAGGCCGACCCACACAAGTGAGGTACCATTTTTCTCTGAAGACTTTTGGGAATGCGGGGGGCTGGGAATTTGTGGATCCACGCAGATTCCAGTACTTTCCACCACATAAATGTGGGGAAAATGTGGTCTTTTTGCCAATTTTTTAGGTTTGCAAGGGAGTCTGGGTAACAGAACCTAGTGAGAGGCAGTCAAGTCACCCCATCCTAGATTCCCCCGGGTATCTAGTTTTCAAAAATGTATAGGTTTGCTAGTTTTCCCTAGGTGCCGGCAGAGCTATGGTTAAAAAACTACAGCTAGGCACTTTTCCAAAAAAGGGCCATTTTTCACTGCGAAATTGTGGTGTGACCACGTTGCGTTTTGCGCCGTTTCATTTCGCGGACACTAGGCCGACCCACACAAGTGAGGTACCATTCTTCTTGGAAGACTTTGGGGAATGCGGGGTGGGTGGAAATTTTTGTATCCATGCTGATTCCAGAACTTTCCACCACAGTTATGTGAGGAACATTTGTTTTATATGGACAATTTTTAGGTTTGCAAGGGATTCTGGGTAACAGAACCTGATGGGAGGCAATCAAGTCACCCCATCCTGCATTCCCCTGGGTGTCTAGTTTTCAAAAATGTATATGTTTGCTAGGTTTCCCTAGGTGCCGGCAGAGCTAGGGTTAAAAAACTACAGCTAGGCACTGTTCTAATAAAGGGACATTTTTCACTGCAAAATTGAGGTTTGACCATGTTGCATTTTGCGCGATTTCCTGTCGCAGACACTAGGCTGACCCACACAACTAAGGTACCATTTTTCTGGGAAGACTTCGGGTAACACCGGGTGGGTGGAAATTTGTGGATCCACGCAGATTCCAGAACTTTTCACCACAGAAATGTGGGGAAAATGTTTTTTTTTTGACAATTTCTTAGGTTTGCAAGGGATTCTGCATAGCAGAACCTGGTGAGAGGAAGTCAAGTCACCTCATCCTGGATTCCCCTGGGTGTCTAGTTTTAAAAAATTTATAGGTTTGCTAGGTTTCCCTAGGAGCCGGCAGAGCTAGCGTTCAAAAGCTACAGCTAGGCACTCTTCTAAAAAAGGGTACATTTTCACTGCGAAATTGAGGTGTGACCACGTTGCGTTTTGCGAAGTTTCCTGTCGCGGACACTAGGCCGACCCACAAAAGTGAGGTACATTTTTTCTCGGAAGACTTTTGGGAATGCGGGGGGACTGGGAATTCATGGATCCATGCAGATTCCATTACTTTCCACCACATAAATGTGGGGAAAATGTGGTCTTTTTGACAATTTTTTAAGTTTGAAAGGGATTCTGGGTAACAGAACCTGGTGAGAGGCAGTCAAGTCACCCTAGCCTGGATTCCCTTGGGTATCTAGTTTTCAAAAATGTATAGGTTTGCTAGTTTTCCATAGGTGCCAGGAGACCTAGGGTTAAAAAACCACAGCTAGGCACTTTTCCAAAAAAGGGTAATTTTTCACTGCAAAATTGTGGTGTGACCACGTTGTGTTTTGCGCCGTTTTGTTTCGCGGACACTAGGCCGACCCACACAAGTGAGGTACCATTTTTCTTGGAAGAATTTGGGGAACGCGGGGTGGGTGGAAATTTGTGGATCCACGCAGATTCCAGAACTTTCCACTCCAGAAATGTGTGGAAAACTTCTTTTTTTTGACAATGTTTTAGGTTTGCAAGGGATTCTGGGTAACAGAACCTGATGGGAGGCAGTCAAGTCACCCCATACTGGATTCCCCTGGTTGTCTAGTTTTCAGAAATGTATAGGTTTGCTAGGTTTCCCTAGGTGCCGGTAGAGCTAGGGTTAAAAAACTACAGCTAGACACTGTTCTAAAAAAGGGTCATTTTTCACTGCGAAATTGAGGTGTGACCACGTTGCATTTTGAGCTGTTTCCTGTTGCGGGCACTAGGCCGACCCACACAAGTGAGGTACCATTTTTCTTGGAAGACTTTGGGGAACGCGGGGGCTGGCAATTTGTGGATCCAAGCACATTCCAGAACTTTCCACCACCGAAATGTGGGGAAAATGTGTTTTTTTGGGCAATTCCTTAGGTTTGCAAGGGATTCTGGGAAACAGAACCTGGTGGGAGGCAGTCAAGTCACCCCATCCTGGATTCCCCTGGGTATCTAGTTTCCCAAAAATTATAGATTTGCTAGGTTTTCCTGGCAGAACTAGGGTTCAAAAGCTACAGGTAGCCACTTTTCCAAAAAAGGGTCAATTTTCACTGCAAAATTGAGGTGTGACCACATTGCGTTTTTGGCCGTTTCCTGTCGCGGACACTAGGCCGACTCACACAAGTGCTGTTTCCTGTTGCGGGCACTAGGCCGACCCACACAAGTGAGGTACCATTTTTCTCGGAAGACTTTTGGGAACGCGGGGGGCTGGGAATTTGTGGATCCACGCAGATTCCATTACTTTCCACCACATAAATGTGGGGAAAATGTGGTCTTTTTGACAATTTTTTAGGTTTGCAAGGGAGTCTGGGTAACAGAACCTGGTGAGAGGCAGTCAAGTCACCCCATCCTGGATTCCCCCGGGTATCTAGTTTTCAAAAATGTATAGGTTTGCTAGTTTTCCCTAGGTGCCGGCAGAGCTAGGGTTAAAAAACTACAGCTAGGCACTTTTCCAAAAAAGGGCCATTTTTCACTGCGAAATTGTGGTGTGACCACGTTGCGTTTTGCGCCGTTTCATTTCGCGGACACTAGGCCGACCCACACAAGTGAGGTACCATTCTTCTTGGAAGACTTTGGGGAATGCGGGGTGGGTGGAAATTTTTGTATCCACGCTGATTCCAGAACTTTCCACCACAGTTATGTGGGGAAAATTTGTTTTATATGGACAATTTTTAGGTTTGCAAGGGATTCTGGGTAACAGAACCTGATGGGAGGCAATCAAGTCACCCATTCCTGCATTCCCCTGGGTGTCTAGTTTTCAAAAATGTATATGTTTGCTAGGTTTCCCTAGGTGCCGGCAGAGCTAGGGTTAAAAAACTACAGCTAGGCACTGTTCTAAAAAAGGGACATTTTTCACTGCAAAATTGAGGTTTGACCATGTTGCATTTTGCGCGATTTCCTGTCGCAGACACTAGGCTGACCCACACAACTAAGGAACCATTTTTCTGGGAAGACTTCGGGTAACACCAGGTGGGTGGAAATTTGTGGATCCACGCAGATTCCAGAACTTTCCACCACAGAAATGTGGGGAAAATGTTTTTTTTTTGACAACTTCTTAGGTTTGCAAGGGATTCTGCATAGCAGAACCTGGTGAGAGGAAGTCAATTCACCTCATCCTGGATTCCCCTGGGTGTCTAGTTTTGAAAAATGTATAGGTTTGCTAGGTTTCCCTAGGAGCCGGCAGAGCTAGCGTTCAAAAGCTACAGCTAGGCACTCTTCTAAAAAAGGGTACATTTTCACTGCGAAATTGAGGTGTGACCACGTTGAGTTTTGCGAAGTTTCCTGTCGCGGACACTAGGCCGACCCACAAAAGTGAGGTACAATTTTTCTCGGAAGACTTTTGGGAATGCGGGGGGGGCTGGGAATTCATGGATCCATGCAGATTCCATTACTTTCCACCACATAAATGTGGGGGAAATGTGGTCTTTTTGACAATTTTATAAGTTTGAAAGGGATTCTGGGTAACAGAACCTGGTGAGAGGCAGTCAAGTCACCCTATCCTGGATTCCCCTGGTTGTCTAGTTTTCAAAAATGTATAGGTTTGCTAGTTTTCCATAGGTGCCAGGAGACCTAGGGTTAAAAAACCACAGCTAGGCACTTTTCCAAAAAAGGGTAATTTTTCACTGCAAAATTGTGGTGTGACCACGTTGTGTTTTGCGCCGTTTTGTTTCGCGGACACTAGGCCGACCCACACAAGTGAGGTACCATTTTTCTTGGAAGAATTTGGGGAACGCGGGGTGGGTGGAAATTTGTGGATCCACGCAGATTCCAGAACTTTCCACTCCAGAAATGTGTGGAAAACTTCTTTTTTTTGACAATGTTTTAGGTTTGCAAGGGATTCTGGGTAACAGAACCTGATGGGAGGCAGTCAAGTCACCCCATACTGGATTCCCCTGGTTGTCTAGTTTTCAGAAATGTATAGGTTTGCTAGGTTTCCCTAGGTGCCGGTAGAGCTAGGGTTAAAAAACTACAGCTAGACACTGTTCTAAAAAAGGGTCATTTTTCACTGCGAAATTGAGGTGTGACCACGTTGCATTTTGCGCTGTTTCCTGTTGCGGGCACTAGGCCGACCCACACAAGTGAGGTACCATTTTTCTTGGAAGACTTTGGGGAACGCGGGGGGCTGGCAATTTGTGGATCCAAGCAGATTCCAGAACTTTCCACCACCGAAATGTGGGGAAAATGTGTTTTTTTGGGCAATTCCTTAGGTTTGCAAGGGATTCTGGGAAACAGAACCTGGTGGGAGGCAGTCAAGTCACCCCATCCTGGATTCCCCTGGGTATCTAGTTTCCAAAAATTTATAGATTTGCTAGGTTTTCCTAGGAGCTGGCAGATCTAGGGTTCAAAAGCTACAGCTAGCCACTTTTCTAAAAAAGGGTCAATTTTCACTGCAAAATTGAGGTGTGACCACATTGCGTTTTTGGCCGTTTCCTGTCGCGTACACTAGGCTGACCCACACAAGTGAGGTACCATTTTTCTCGGAAGACTTTTGGGAATGCGGGGGGCTGGGAATTTGTGGATCCACGCAGATTCCATTACTTTCCACCACATAAATGTGGGGAAAATGTGGTCTTTTTTGACAATATTTTAGGTTTGCAAGGAAGTCTGGGTAACAGAACCTAGTGAGAGGCAGTCAAGTCACCCCATCCTGGATTCCCTCGGGTATCTAGTTTTCAAAAATGTATAGGTTTGCTAGTTTTCCATAGGTGCCAGGAGACCTAGGGTTAAAAAACCACAGCTAGGCACTTTTCCAAAAAAGGGTAATTTTTCACTGCAAAATTGTGGTGTGACCACGTTGTGTTTTGCGCCGTTTCGTTTCGCGGACACTAGGCCGACCCACACAAGTGAGGTACCATTTCTCTTGGAAGAATTTGGGGAACATGGGGTGGGTGGAAATTTGTGGATCCACGCAGATTCCAGAACTTTCCACTCCAGAAATGTGTGGAAAACTTCCTTTTTTTGACAATGTTTTAGGTTTGCAAGGGATTCTGGGTAACAGAACCTGATGGGAGGCAGTCAAGTCACCCCCTACTGGATTCCCCTGGTTGTCTAGTTTTCAGAAATGTATAGGTTTGCTAGGTTTCCCTAGGTGCCGGTAGAGCTAGGGTTAAAAAACTACAGCTAGACACTTTGCCAAAAAAGGGTCATTTTTCACTGCGAAATTGAGGTGTGACCATGTTGCGTTTTACGCCGTTTCCTGCCGCGGGCGCTAGGCCAATCCACATAAGTGCGGTACCTTTTTTCTGGGAAGGCTTTGGGGAATGCGGGGTGGGTAGCAATTTGTGGATTCACGCAGATTCCAGAACTTTCCACCACAGAATTTTTTGGAAAATGTGTTTTATTTGACATTTGTTTTGTTTTGAAAGGGATTCTGGGTAACAGAACCCGGTGGGAGGCAGTCAAGTTACCCCATCCTAGATTCCTCTGGGTGTCTAGTTTTCAAAAATGTATAGGTTTGCTAGGTTTCCCCTAGGTGCCGGCAGAGCTAGGGTTCAAAATCTACAGGTAGACAGTTTGCCAAAAAGGGTCATTTTTCTCTGCGAAATTGAGGTGTGACCACGTTGCGTTTTGCGCCGTTTCCTGTCGCGGGCTCTAGGCCGACCCACACAAGTGAGGTACCATTTTTCTGGGAAGACTTTGGGGAACGCGTGGCAGGTAGCAATTTGTGGATCCACGCAGATTCCAGAACTTTCCACCACAGAAATGTGGGGAAAATGTGTTTTTTTGTGACAATTCTTTTAGGTTTACAAGGGATTCTGGGTAACAGAACCTGGTGGGAGGCAGTCAAGTCACCCCATCCTGGATTCCCCTGCATGTCTAGTTTTCAGAAATATATAGGTTTGCTAGTTTTCTCTAGGTGCCGACAGAGCTAGGGTTAAAAAACTACAGGTGGGCACTTTTCTAAAAAAGGGTCATTTTTCACTGCCAAATTGAGGTGTGACCACGTTGCATTTTGCTCCATTTTCTGTAGCAGACACATGGCCGACACACACAAGTGAGTTACCATTTTCCGCGGAAGACTTTGGGGAATGCGGGGGGGGGGGGCTGGGAATTTGTGGGTCCACACAGATTCCAAAACTTTCCACCACTGAAATGTGGGGAAAATATGTTTTTTGTTTGACAATTTTTTAGGTTTGCAAGGGATTCTGCGTAACAGAACCTGGAGGGAGGCAGTCAAGTCACCCCATCCTGGATTCTCCTGGGTGTCTAGTTTTCAAAAATGTATAGGTTTTCTAGGTTTCCCTAGGTGCCGGCAGAGCTAGGGTTAAAAAACTACAGCTAGGCACTTTTCCAAAAAAGGGTCATTTTTCACTGCAAAATTGAGGTTTGACCATGTTGCGTTTAGCGCCATTTCATGTCGCGGACACTAGGCCGACCCACACACCTATGGTACCATTTTTCTGGGAAGACTTCGGGTAACACCGGGTGGGTGGAAATTTGTGGATCCACGCAGATTCCAGAACTTTCCACCACAGAAATGTGGGGAAAATGTGTTTTTTTGACAATTTCTTAGGTTTGCAAGGGATTCTGAATAGCAGAACCTGGTGGTAGGAAGTCAAGTCACCTCATCCTGGCTTCCCCTGGGTGTCTAGTTTTAAAAAATGTATAGGTTTGCTAGGTTTCCCTAGGAGCCGGCAGAGCTAGGGTTCAAAATCTACAGCTAGGCACTTTTCTAAAAAAGGGTACATTTTCACTGCGAAATTGAGGTGTGACCACGTTGCGTTTTGCGAAGTTTCCTGTCGCGGACACTAGGCCGGCCCACAAAAGTGAGGTACAATTTTTCTCGGAAGACTTTTGGGAATGCGGGGGGACTGGGAATTCATGGATCCACGCAGATTCCATTACTTTCCACCACATAAATATGGGGAAAATGTGGTCTTTTTGACAATTGTTTTAGGTTTGAAAGGGATTCTGGGTAACAGAACCTGGTGAGAGGCAGTCAAGTCACCCTATCCTGGATTCCCTTGGGTATCTAGTTTTCAAAAATGTATAGGTTTGCTAGTTTTCCCTAGGTGCCAGGAGACCTAGGGTTAAACAACTACTGCTAGGCACTGTTCCAAAAAAGGGTAATTTTTCACTGCAAAATTGTGGTGTGACCACGTTGTGTTTTGTGCCGTTTCGTTTCGTGGACACTAGGCCGACCCACACAAGTGAGGTACCATTTTTCTTGGAAGAGTTTGGGGAACGCGGGCTGGGTGGAAATTTGTGGATCCACGCAGATTCCAGAACTTTTCACTCCAGAAATGTGTGGAAAACTTCTTTTTTTTGACAATGTTTTAGGTTTTTGAAAAACAAAAGAGAGGGGTCCCACTACACCAAGGGGAACAGGACACCAAATAAAGACACTATGTCAAATAAAGAGGACCCCCTTGGGTATCTTAGATAGCATACATCCATTCATACACATTCATTCACAAGAGTCAGGTATTAGCACCAATAGGAGTCCAAAATGGGTAGTGTATATAGAATAATCAGTATATTTATGTGTTATCATAAAAAATCGTTAAAAAACATTAAAAGCACTTTATCACAAAAGTCAATAAGGGAGACAAAAATACTGAAAGGGAAGTACACAAGCAGCCAAGTCTTGTAATGTGAACCTAAAAGGCACTCAGGGATACAACAATCAAAAGCAGACAAGTTCATAGGTACATATTTCATCAATGTGTCACGTTTTTCTTGTATGATTGTATCCCAAGATATTATTCTTTGTGCCTTAGTGGACCTAGTTCTTTATCGGTGTCCAGAAGCGTTGTGTGAGTCCTTCCCATACAGTCTGTACAACAAAGCGACGCGTTTCGGTGGTATCTAGTGATTCCCCACCTTCTTCAGGCTAGCACAAATGCTTGTAACACAACTCCCTCAACAGATAAATTCTGGAAAGTTAAAAAGATATACATAAAAAAACATGTACTTTATATCTATATATACATACACATTTATCAAGTAGATTGTTTTACATGGTAATGACATTTCTTAATTGGATTTACATGTTTGTGTGTTGGGGCAACATACACCCAAACTCTAATGTAAAGGCATTGTCATTAAAACCAGTGATTCTAAATACCCAACTCTCGTCCTCCATAATGATGTCATACCTAGCACTCTCAAACATTCATACAATTCCAAAGTTCCACTGAGTTCGTTCATACAAATCTCATACATCCAAAGTTTTAGAGAGACTTACCCACCTAATCAGGGGTGTGCTCGTGAATTAAGATAGTCACTGCTTCATTAGTGACATCTATCAACAGCCGAATCTATTATGGAATTCAGCTTACAATAAAATGGGGGTAATCTCCTCCCTAGAGAAATATATAACAAATGTGCATTAGTGTTGTTTTAATCATATGAAGTTATCTGTCGGGACCCATCTTGTCCTCTTTTAATTCAATACCTTGTATGTTCTTACGAAGTGGCACCTGTCTTGTGCTCAGGATAAAATTGTAAAAGCGTGCCTTCCGCCGTGAATTTTCTGGCAGATCAAACAAAGCGAAGAACCCTAATTAATTGTTTGAATTGTTTGCGCTAAGATAAACAGGAAATTGAACCACCCCTCTAATAGAGATGAGGGAAATACCTTGTAGTTAGATTCCAGGTTGTATGGCCCACAGAGGCTATGGGACTCCTTGATCGCCCAGCTATCGTCTGGAGGAACACCGCATCTAATTACTTTTCTTCTAGCAGTGCTGGTTATCTACAGGGAAACGGGGCGTGTCCAATAGGTTACCATAGAGATAGAGCTAGGTTTATGATTAAAAAAACGCTATAAGTATCTTTATAATGCAGCGCCCAATCCTATAGTAAACACGTTCCCCTTCGTCCCCTTTTAGATTTTAAACACAAACTTGAGTTTGTATTCAGTCGCTCTATCGCGTTCAATGGTAATTTAGTACATCAGAAGGTGCGTGGTTCAGCCAGAGCTGACCGAGCCTACCCCTGCTGGCTCAACTATACATAAGATGCTGCAAAGACATTAAGTACTCTAACATCATTAAACAATTAGTAAAGCCCAATACTCTCAAGCCAAGGTCTGTTTGCAAAGGACACTAATGCAAAACCCTGCGAGAGGTAGGGTCGAAATGAAACTGACTAAGCAATCCGCCCGGCTCGAGAACATCCGTGTTGTTAGTGCCCTGCGCCTACATAGTTTAGCGAGCCGAGTAGCGAAGCAAACTTACCGGGACTGAAAAGTCTCCCGACTTGCCTCTGTTCTCCGTTCGATTGTTCCGTGGTGCCAGACTCACTATGGAGCCGTTTTTTAAAGCCGTAATTGGTTCCAATTAAGATTTGTATAATGGCAACAAACATAGGACTGTTCATGAAAGGATCGAGTTCATCCCTTGACACCTGGCCGCCATCTTGGAATGGGTCCGGGTTAAATATATGTAACAGTGCCACAAATCACCCCGTGCTGGCGAATGGCGACGCCATCGAAAAGTGATCAGCACTAACTGGCGAACCTCATGCTGCACATAGATAAGTGATACATCCACTGATCGGTACATGCTAATAAGTAGAATTATGTCTATACTTCCACTGAAGATTATATTCCGGTAGTTTGTATTAACATTAGAGTACCGCATTTATCCAGGCCACATCTCTTTGATCACTTATTGTCTTAAATTATCTTACAAGGATAAAGCTTATCCAACACTAAAAAAATTTTTAGGATTCAAACGGGCTCATGTATGAGTGTACTGCCTGACGACTCGTGCCAAATGGGTAGCATGAAGAACAAACAAGATAATGAAATCAAATGTCCTAGTATTTAGTTATTCTAACCTGATACTGTCATAAGCGAGCCTAAACCACGCCTAATGTGGGCAACGGAGTTAAGAGCTCTTGTGAAGTATATCGATACACCCTACCAATCTATGCTTTTATTGTATAGGAGCCCGTAATGTCCTGCATGCAAACATAATTACTAGCAGGACAAAATTGCAATATCACAACATAGTCATAGGATAGCTAGTCCATCGAGCTGAACCTGGCGAAAGATACATGAATTTGATGGGCCCTATTTTGTTTATGGAGCATCTTTATCTTAGAAGTTTTTCCCATTCCTCACGTGAGTTAAGGCCCTGTCTCATCGTGTTAAATATACAGATGTACCACTGTTCTCTGGCCTTCCTTTTCTCATCCATATTGCCTCCTCTTTTGTTCAGTGTGATTTTTTCTAAGATGAACCAGGACAGGTCATTTTCGCGATGTCCCATTTCTAGAAAATGTGTGACCAGAGGGGCATTCATTTTCTTAGTCCTAATAGCTGATCTATGCTCTAGGAGGCGAACACGTAATTCTCGGCTTGTTTCACCGATGTATGCGTGTCCACACGGGCATTTGAGGAAAGAGATGATATTTTTGCTCCGGCAATTGTTGAGAGTGTGTGTCACAATCGTTCTGCCATTGTGCTTAATCTCTTTGGCCACGATGCATTCTGCACACACTGAGCAATTCCCACATCTTACATTGCCTGTTGGTTTAGAGTTGTCAATCGTTCTCTGTTTTTGGTTATTAACCTCTCTATACGTGTGGACCAATTGATTGCGTAAGTTAGTGTTACGTTTATAAGCAAAGATTGGTCTCTCTAGTATCACGGTCTCCTCATTATTCAAAATGGTCCAATGTCTGTTGATGACATTTTTGATCTTATTGCTGATTCCATAAAACTGACTCACAAAGACTATTTTGGTCATCTCATCTTCTTTCTTTTTGGTTTGTTCAAACATGGCCTCTCTATTGTAGAAGCGCGCTCTTTTGAAAGAATGGGATATCAGCTTCTTGGGGTAGCCTCTATCACCTAATTTCTTTTTGAGGACCTGTGAGTGTTTATAGAAATCATCTAGCTCAGTACAGTTTCTCCTTAGCCTGAGAAACTGGCTAAACGGAATATTGTTCTTCTGAGATAAAGGGTGGTAGCTGGAGTAGTGAAGAAGAGTGTTTTTATCCATAGGTTTGGTATATAGTTCTACTTCCAATTTGCCACCCCTTGCAACAATCGTGATATCTAGATAATCCACACTGGTCTTACTAAAATGTCCAGTGAACTTTAAATTGGTGTCCCCTAGGTTCAACCAACTCAGGAACTCTTCTAGCTGTTCGATGGGGCCAGTCCAAATAAAGAATACATCGTCAATAAAACGATGCCACTCGCTAATGCTCTCATAAAATGGGGCCATTTGGTTATAAATGTGTCGATCTTCAAAATGTCCCACATAAAGACATGCCAGACTGGGCGCACAGGTTGCGCCCATGCTGGTCCCCTTCTTCTGGCGAAAGAGTTGGTCCCTGAATAGAAAGATGTTATTTTTCAGTACTAAGTTGGTGCATTCAATAATGAACTCTTTGTTGACTCCCTCAAGGGTTGTGTCATTGAGGATCTCTTCAATGACCTGGACAGTAGATTGTTGCGGTATGTTCGTGTAAAGAGCTTCAATGTCAAGGGTGACAAGACATTGAGTCTCTTCACAGAACATTTTATTCTCAACCAGGCCTATAATATGGGTAGTGTCTTTAACATAGGATTTTAATTGGCTCACCATGGGCTTTAGAAAAAAATCAATGTATTTACTGAAGGGTACTAGAATAGAACCCAAACAGCTAACAATAGGTCTCATAGGGGGATTTTGGGGGTCCTTGTGGATCTTCGGAAGACCGTATATGGCCGGGATTTTAGGGTTGGTGTTATGTAGGAACTTGTATTCCTGTTCACAGATCCAGTTTTCTTCTCTCGCTACTTTTAAAAGGTCGCTACATTTTTTAGAGAGATCGCTAATCTCCTTTTGGTGAACTCTTTCATAATGTTCCTCAATATTTAGTAGGCTTAACATTCTTTTGTCATAATCTTGTGTGTCAAATACCACGACCCCACCCCCTTTATCCGCGGGTTTGATCGTGATAGAATGATCCTCTTTAAGAGTACTAATAGCTATTCGTTGAGCTCTATTTAGATTGTGTGTTTGAATTAATTCATTTTTAAGGATATTTTGGACCTCAATCTCCACAACTCTCTCAAAGGTTTCTATGTTATGTCCCACTGAGCCTAAAGAGGGCGTAAATGTAGATTTAGGTTTGAGTCCTGTCACGTTATTCGACTCACTCATTGGTTTGCCTTCAAAGAACCTCCTTAACCTAATTTTTCTAAAGAAGGATCGTAAATCCCTTTCCAATTGAAATCTATTAGTAGTTGGAGTAGGGACAAAACTAAACCCCTTGCTCAATATGTCAATTTCGTTCTTATTTAATGTCCTGTTGGATAGATTGATGATGGGCATTTTGTCTACCGCCAATATCTCTGGCGTCTGGTTTGCATATACTCCTGTTGGGGTTGGTTCCGAACTGGTTGACCCCCTGCTTGGTTCCCATTGTATCTGCCTCTTCTGTTTCGTTGTTCTAAAAAAGTACCCTGTTGTTCCATGGGTCCTCGTGCGCTGTCTTCCCTATGTGTATATTCCTCATCACTACTTGATCCCGTGGTGTCAGAGAATGTAATTTGTTTTCTATTATTACGTGTGTATCTAGGTCTTCTAGAATAATTTCTGTCCCATCCGGGTTCAGTTTTCTGGTCATAATAGTTGTCTTTGAGGAAAGGGTATGCAAGTTCCTGACTAAATCTATTTATGTCTTTTTTCAATTTATTGGTCTTTTTGTTGGTAAGGTAATCTCTATACCCATCCACATCCTTGTTGATCTCCTCCAATTTTAATTTAGCATCCCCCAGCGCTGTTTTTTCTGACAATTCCAGTTCTAGTTTGGCAATAGCTTCTCTTTCTATTATGATTATTTCCTGGGCAGTCTCGATAATGAGAAGCATCCAATCGCGACTGCAGCGATTTGATATTTGAGTCCAAGTTTCTAAAAATTTTTTGTTCTCAATGAATAAACCCGGTTCATTGCGAATCTGGAGGCCAATCGGTATTACACCAGATTTGACATATTCAATTAAAAATTCTGCGTGGGCTTCTGTTCTTACCATCTTCTTTTTTAAATTGAGTAGCGAACCCCATTTTTCACCATTCCCAGTAACCACTGTGATTTTATTACTCTTATTGCTATTTATGATTCTATTGTATTGATCCTCGCTAAACCCAAAGGTTTTAAATGGATCCATTTATCAAAGTTAATTAGGATCCAAACAGCACAACAGTGTATTAAAGAATAATGGGCAAGGGACAAGGTCCCTGTCTCTCCAGTCACACGGACTGTACTTGGTTGTTGAAAAACAAAAGAGAGGGGTCCCACTACACCAAGGGGAACAGGACACCAAATAAAGACACTATGTCAAATAAAGAGGACCCCCTTGGGTATCTTAGATAGCATACATCCATTCATACACATTCATTCACAAGAGTCAGGTATTAGCACCAATAGGAGTCCAAAATGGGTAGTGTATATAGAATAATCAGTATATTTATTTGTTATCATAAAAAATCGTTAAAAAACATTAAAAGCACTTTATCACAAAAGTCAATAAGGGAGACAAAAATACTGAAAGGGAAGTACACAAGCAGCCAAGTCTTGTAATGTGAACCTAAAAGGCACTCAGGGATACAACAATCAAAAGCAGACAAGTTCATAGGTACATATTTCATCAATGTGTCACGTTTTTCTTGTATGATTGTATCCCAAGATATTATTCTTTGTGCCTTAGTGGACCTAGTTCTTTATCGGTGTCCAGAAGCGTTGTGCTAATACCTGACTCTTGTGAATGAATGTGTATGAATGGATGTATGCTATCTAAGATACCCAAGGGGGTCCTCTTTATTTGACATAATGTTTTAGGTTTGCAAGGGATTCTGGGTAACAGAACCTGATGGGAGGCAGTCAAGTCACCCCATACTGGATTCCCCTGGGTGTCTAGTTTGCAGAAATGTATAGGTTTGCTAGATTTCCCTAGGTGCCGGCAGAGCTAGGGTTAAAAAACTACAGCTAGACACTTTGCCAAAAAAGGGTCATTTTTCACTGTGAAATTGAGGTGTTACCATGTTGCGTTTTACGCCGTTTCCTGCCGCGGGCACTAGGCCGATCCACACAAGTGAGGTACCTTTTTTCTGGGAAGACTTTGGGGAATGCGGGGTGGGTAGCAATTTGTGGATTCACGTAGATTCCAGAACTTTCCACCACAGAATCTTTTGGAAAATGTGTTTTATTTGACATTTATTTTGTTTGGAAAGGGATTCTGGGTAACAGAACCTGGTGGGAGGCAGTCAAGTCACCCCATCCTGGATTCCCCTGCGTGTCTAGTTTTCAGAAATATATAGGTTAGCTAGGTTTCTCTAGGTGCCGACAGAGCTAGGGTTAAAAAACTACAGGTAGGCACTTTTCTAAAAAAGGGTCATTTTTCACTGACAAATTAAGGTATGACCACGTTGCATTTTGAGCCGTTTCCTCTTGCAGGCACTCAGCTGACCCACACAAGTGAGGTACCATTTTTCTGGGAAGACTTTGGGGAACGCGGGGTGGGTGGAAATTTTTGTATCCACGCAGATTCCAGAACTTTCCACCACAGAAATGTGGGGAAAATGTGTTTTTTTGGTCACTTTTTAAGGTTTGCAAGGGATTCTGGGTAACAGAACTTGGTGGGAGGCAGTCAAGTCACCCCATCCTGGATTCCCCTGGTTGTCTAGATTTCAAAAATGTATAGGTTTGCTAGGTTTCTCTAGGTGACGACAGAGCTATGGTTAAAAAACTACAGGTAGGCACTTTTCTTAAAAAGGGTCATATTTCACTGCCAAATTGAGGTGTGACCATGTTGCGTTTTGAGCCGTTTCCTCTCGCGGACCCTAGGCCGACCCACACAAGTAAGGTGCCATTTTTCTCAGAAGACTTTGGGGAACGCGGGGGGGGGGTGGGAATTTGTGGAACTACGCAGATTCCAGAACTTCCCACCACAGAAATGTGGGGAAAATGTGTTTTTTTGAACAATTTTTTAGGTTTGCATGGGATTCTGCGTAACAGAACCTGGTGGGAGGCAGTCAAGTCACCCCATCCTGGATTCCCCTGGTGTCTAGTTTTCAAAAATGTATAGGGTTGCAAGGTTTCCCAAGGTGCCGGCAGAGCTAGGGTTCAAAATCTACAGCTAGACACTTTGCCAAAAAAGAGTCATTTTTCATTGCGAAATTGAGGTTTGACCACCTTGCGTTTTGCGCCATTTCCTGTCGCGGACACTAGGCCGACCCAAACAACTGAGGTACCAATTTTCTGGGAAGACTTTGGGTAACACCGGGTGGGTGGAAATTCGTGGATCCACGCAGATTCCAAAACTTTCCAACACAGAAATGTGGGGAAAATGTGTTTTTTTTGGAAAATTTCTTAGGTTTGCAAGGGATTCTGCATAGCAGAACCTGGTGGGAGGTAGTCAAGTCACCCCATCCTGGATTCACCTGGGTGTCTAGTTTTAAAAAATGTATAGGTTTACTAGGTTTCCCTAGGAGCCGGCAGAGCTAGGGTTCAAAAGCTACAGCTAGGCACTTTTCTAAAAAAGGGTACATTTTAACTGTGAAATTGAGGTGTGACCATGTTGCGTTTTGCGAAGTTTCCTGGCGCGGACACTAGGCCAACCCACATAAGTGAGGTACCATTTTTCTCGGAAGACTTTTGGGAATGTGGGGGGGCTGGGAATTCATGGATCCATGCAGATTCCATTACTTTTCACCACATAAATGTGGGGAAATTGTTGTCTTTTTGACCATTTTTTAGGTTTGCAAGGGATTCTGGGTAACAGAACCTGGTGAGAGGCAGTCAAGTCACCCCATCCTGGATTTCCCTGGGTATCTAGTTTTCAAAAATGTATAGTTTTGCTAGGTTTCCCTAGGTGCCGGCATAGCTAGGGTTAAAAAACTACAGCTAGACACTTTGCTAAAAAAGAGTCATTTTTCACAGCGAAATTGAGGTGTGACCATGTTACGTTTTGCGCCGTTTCCTGTCGCGGGCTCTAGGCCGATTGTTAGATCTGGCACCGTGGCGTGAGTCTCCCTTCCACTTTTTGTTGCTGTGCCTCATGTGTTTTGCTGGTGTTAGCTGCTCAGAGCACTGTGCCACTGCCAACCAGTGCCACAGTGCAAGTGCTCCCTGTATAAAATGTATATGTTGGTTGGATTCCATGATTGGCTTATTTTGTTTACTATCAGACACCATTAAAGTGCACCAGGAGTGCCCAGGGCTTGTAAATCCAAATGCTGCTAGTGGGCTTGCAGCACTGGTTGTGCCACCCACAGAAGCAGCCTTGTAAAATGTGTCTAAGGTCTGCCATTGCAGAACCTGCGTGCAGAACGCAGGGGGGCTGGGAATTTGTGGATCCACGCAGATTCCTAACCTTTCCACCACAGAAATGTGGGGAAAATATGTTTTTTTGACAATTTTTTAGGTTTGCAAGGGATTCTGCGTAACAGAACCTGGTGGGAGGCAGTCAAGTCACCCCATCCTGGATTCCCCTGGTGTCTAGTTTTCAAAAATGTATAGGTTTGCTAAGTTTTCCTAGGTGCCGGCAGAGGTAGGGTTCAAAAACTAAAGCTAGGCACTTTGCCAAAAAAGGGTCATTTTTCACTGCGAAATTGAGGTGTGACCATGTTGCGTTTTACGCCGTTCCCTACCGCGAGCACTAGGCTGATCCAAACAAGTGAGGTACCTTTTTTCTGGGAAGACTTTGGGGAATGCGGGGTGGGTAGCAATTTGTGGATTCACATAGATTCCAGAACTTTCCACCACAGAATCTTTTGGAAAATGTGTTTTATTTGACATTTTTTTTGTTTTGAAAGGGATTCTGGGTAACAGAACCTGGTGGGAGGCAGTCAAGTTACCCCATCCTAGATTGCCCTGGGTGTCTAGTTTTAAAAAATGTATAGGTTTGCTAGGTTTCCCTAGGTGCCAGCAGAGCTAGGGTTAAAAAACTACAGGTAGACAGTTTGCCAAAAAGGGTCATTTTTCTCTGCGAAATTGAGGTGTGACCACGTTGCGTTTTTGCGCCGTTTCCTATCGCGGGCACTAGACCGACCCACACAAGTGAGGTATCATTTTTCTGGGAAGACTTTGGGGAACGCGGGGCGGGTAGCAATTTGTAGATCTACGCAGATTCCAGAACTTTCCACTACATAAATGTGGGGAAAATGTGTTTTTTGTGACAATTTTTTAGGTTTACAAGGGATTCTGGGTAACAGAACCTGGTGGGAGGCAGTCAAGTCACCCCATCCTGGATTCCCCTGCGTGTCTAGTTTTCAGAAATATATAGGTTAGCTAGGTTTCTCTAGGTGCCGACAGAGCTAGGGTTAAAAAACTACAGGTAGGCACTTTTCTAAAAAAGGGTCATTTTTCACTGACAAATTAAGGTATGACCACGTTGCATTTTGAGCCGTTTCCTCTTGCAGGCACTCAGCTGACCCACACAAGTGAGGTACCATTTTTCTGGGAAGACTTTGGGGAACGCGGGGTGGTTGGAAATTTTTGTATCCACGCAGATTCCAGAACTTTCCACCACAGAAATGTGGGGAAAATGAGTTTTTTTGGTCACTTTTTAAGGTTTGCAAGGGATTCTGGGTAACAGAACTTGGTGGGAGGCAGTCAAGTCACCCCATCCTGGATTCCCCTGGTTGTCTAGATTTCAAAAATGTATAGGTTTGCTAGGTTTCTCTAGGTGACGACAGAGCTATGGTTAAAAAACTACAGGTAGGCACTTTTCTTAAAAAGGGTCATATTTCACTGCCAAATTGAGGTGTGACCATGTTGCGTTTTGAGCCGTTTCCTCTCGCGGACCCTAGGCCGACCCACACAAGTAAGGTGCCATTTTTCTCAGAAGACTTTGGGGAACGCGGGGGGGGGGTGGGAATTTGTGGAACTACGCAGATTCCAGAACTTCCCACCACAGAAATGTGGGGAAAATGTGTTTTTTTGAACAATTTTTTAGGTTTGCATGGGATTCTGCGTAACAGAACCTGGTGGGAGGCAGTCAAGTCACCCCATCCTGGATTCCCCTGGTATCTAGTTTTCAAAAATGTATAGGGTTGCAAGGTTTCCCAAGGTGCCGGCAGAGCTAGGGTTCAAAATCTACAGCTAGACACTTTGCCAAAAAAGAGTCATTTTTCATTGCGAAATTGAGGTTTGACCACCTTGCGTTTTGCGCCATTTCCTGTCGCGGACACTAGGCCGACCCAAACAACTGAGGTACCAATTTTCTGGGAAGACTTTGGGTAACACAGGGTGGGTGGAAATTCGTGGATCCACGCAGATTCCAAAACTTTCCAACACAGAAATGTGGGGAAAATGTTTTTTTTTTGGAAAATTTCTTAGGTTTGCAAGGGATTCTGCATAGCAGAACCTGGTGGGAGGTAGTCAAGTCACCCCATCCTGGATTCACCTGGGTGTCTAGTTTTAAAAAATGTATAGGTTTGCTAGGTTTCCCTAGGAGCCGGCAGAGCTAGGGTTCAAAAGCTACAGCTAGGCACTTTTCTAAAAAAGGGTAAATTTTAACTGTGAAATTGAGGTGTGACCATGTTGCGTTTTGCGAAGTTTCCTGGCGCGGACACTAGGCCAACCCACATAAGTGAGGTACCATTTTTCTCGGAAGACTTTTGGGAATGTGGGGGGGCTGGGAATTCATGGATCCATGCAGATTCCATTACTTTTCACCACATAAATGTGGGGAAAATGTTGTCTTTTTGACCATTTTTTAGGTTTGCAAGGGATTCTGGGTAACAGAACCTGGTGAGAGGCAGTCAAGTCACCCCATCCTGGATTTCCCTGGGTATCTAGTTTTCAAAAATGTATAGTTTTGCTAGGTTTCCCTAGGTGCCGGCATAGCTAGGGTTAAAAAACTACAGCTAGACACTTTGCTAAAAAAGAGTCATTTTTCACAGCGAAATTGAGGTGTGACCATGTTACGTTTTGCGCCGTTTCCTGTCGCGGGCTCTAGGCCGATTGTTAGATCTGGCACCGTGGCGTGAGTCTCCCTTCCACTTTTTGTTGCTGTGCCTCATGTGTTTTGCTGGTGTTAGCTGCTCAGAGCACTGTGCCACTGCCAACCAGTGCCACAGTGCAAGTGCTCCCTGTATAAAATGTATATGTTGGTTGGATTCCATGATTGGCTTATTTTGTTTACTATCAGACACCATTAAAGTGCACCAGGAGTGCCCAGGGCTTGTAAATCCAAATGCTGCTAGTGGGCTTGCAGCACTGGTTGTGCCACCCACAGAAGCAGCCTTGTAAAATGTGTCTAAGGTCTGCCATTGCAGAACCTGCGTGCAGAACGCAGGGGGGCTGGGAATTTGTGGATCCACGCAGATTCCTAACCTTTCCACCACAGAAATGTGGGGAAAATATGTTTTTTTGACAATTTTTTAGGTTTGCAAGGGATTCTGCGTAACAGAACCTGGTGGGAGGCAGTCAAGTCACCCCATCCTGGATTCCCCTGGTGTCTAGTTTTCAAAAATGTATAGGTTTGCTAAGTTTTCCTAGGTGCCGGCAGAGGTAGGGTTCAAAAACTAAAGCTAGGCACTTTGCCAAAAAAGGGTCATTTTTCACTGCGAAATTGAGGTGTGACCATGTTGCGTTTTACGCCGTTCCCTACCGCGAGCACTAGGCTGATCCAAACAAGTGAGGTACCTTTTTTCTGGGAAGACTTTGGGGAATGCGGGGTGGGTAGCAATTTGTGGATTCACGAAGATTCCAGAACTTTCCACCACAGAATCTTTTGGAAAATGTGTTTTATTTGACATTTTTTTTGTTTTGAAAGGGATTCTGGGTAACAGAACCTGGTGGGAGGCAGTCAAGTTACCCCATCCTAGATTGCCCTGGGTGTCTAGTTTTCAAAAATGTATAGGTTTGCTAGGTTTCCCTAGGTGCCAGCAGAGCTAGGGTTAAAAAACTACAGGTAGACAGTTTGCCAAAAAGGGTCATTTTTCACTGCGAAATTGAGGTGTGACCACGTTGCGTTTTTGCGCCGTTTCCTATCGCGGGCACTAGACCGACCCACACAAGTGAGGTATCATTTTTCTGGGAAGACTTTGGGGAACGCGGGGCGGGTAGCAATTTGTAGATCTACGCAGATTCCAGAACTTTCCACTACAGAAATGTGGGGAAAATGTGTTTTTTGTGACAATTTTTTAGGTTTACAAGGGATTCTGGGTAACAGAACCTGGTGGGAGGCAGTCAAGTCACCCCATCCTGGATTCCCCTGCGTGTCTAGTTTTCAGAAATATATAGGTTAGCTAGGTTTCTCTAGGTGCCGACAGAGCTAGGGTTAAAAAACTACAGGTAGGCACTTTTCTAAAAAAGGGTCATTTTTCACTGACAAATTAAGGTATGACCACGTTGCATTTTGAGCCGTTTCCTCTTGCAGGCACTCAGCTGACCCACACAAGTGAGGTACCATTTTTCTGGGAAGACTTTGGGGAACGCGGGGTGGGTGGAAATTTTTGTATCCACGCAGATTCCAGAACTTTCCACCACAGAAATGTGGGGAAAATGTGTTTTTTTGGTCACTTTTTAAGGTTTGCAAGGGATTCTGGGTAACAGAACTTGGTGGGAGGCAGTCAAGTCACCCCATCCTGGATTCCCCTGGTTGTCTAGATTTCAAAAATGTATAGGTTTGCTAGGTTTCTCTAGGTGACGACAGAGCTATGGTTAAAAAACTACAGGTAGGCACTTTTCTTAAAAAGGGTCATATTTCACTGCCAAATTGAGGTGTGACCATGTTGCGTTTTGAGCCGTTTCCTCTCGCGGACCCTAGGCCGACCCACACAAGTAAGGTGCCATTTTTCTCAGAAGACTTTGGGGAACGCGGGGGGGGGGTGGGAATTTGTGGAACTACGCAGATTCCAGAACTTCCCACCACAGAAATGTGGGGAAAATGTGTTTTTTTGAACAATTTTTTAGGTTTGCATGGGATTCTGCGTAACAGAACCTGGTGGGAGGAAGTCAAGTCACCCCATCCTGGATTCCCCTGGTATCTAGTTTTCAAAAATGTATAGGGTTGCAAGGTTTCCCAAGGTGCCGGCAGAGCTAGGGTTCAAAATCTACAGCTAGACACTTTGCCAAAAAAGAGTCATTTTTCATTGCGAAATTGAGGTTTGACCACCTTGCGTTTTGCGCCATTTCCTGTCGCGGACACTAGGCCGACCCAAACAACTGAGGTACCAATTTTCTGGGAAGACTTTGGGTAACACCGGGTGGGTGGAAATTCGTGGATCCACGCAGATTCCAAAACTTTCCAACACAGAAATGTGGGGAAAATGTTTTTTTTTTGGAAAATTTCTTAGGTTTGCAAGGGATTCTGCATAGCAGAACCTGGTGGGAGGTAGTCAAGTCACCCCATCCTGGATTCACCTGGGTGTCTAGTTTTAAAAAATGTATAGGTTTGCTAGGTTTCCCTAGGAGCCGGCAGAGCTAGGGTTCAAAAGCTACAGCTAGGCACTTTTCTAAAAAAGGGTAAATTTTAACTGTGAAATTGAGGTGTGACCATGTTGCGTTTTGCGAAGTTTCCTGGCGCGGACACTAGGCCAACCCACATAAGTGAGGTACCATTTTTCTCGGAAGACTTTTGGGAATGTGGGGGGGCTGGGAATTCATGGATCCATGCAGATTCCATTACTTTTCACCACATAAATGTGGGGAAAATGTTGTCTTTTTGACCATTTTTTAGGTTTGCAAGGGATTCTGGGTAACAGAACCTGGTGAGAGGCAGTCAAGTCACCCCATCCTGGATTTCCCTGGGTATCTAGTTTTCAAAAATGTATAGTTTTGCTAGGTTTCCCTAGGTGCCGGCATAGCTAGGGTTAAAAAACTACAGCTAGACACTTTGCTAAAAAAGAGTCATTTTTCACAGCGAAATTGAGGTGTGACCATGTTACGTTTTGCGCCGTTTCCTGTCGCGGGCTCTAGGCCGATTGTTAGATCTGGCACCGTGGCGTGAGTCTCCCTTCCACTTTTTGTTGCTGTGCCTCATGTGTTTTGCTGGTGTTAGCTGCTCAGAGCACTGTGCCACTGCCAACCAGTGCCACAGTGCAAGTGCTCCCTGTATAAAATGTATATGTTGGTTGGATTCCATGATTGGCTTATTTTGTTTACTATCAGACACCATTAAAGTGCACCAGGAGTGCCCAGGGCTTGTAAATCCAAATGCTGCTAGTGGGCTTGCAGCACTGGTTGTGCCACCCACAGAAGCAGCCTTGTAAAATGTGTCTAAGGTCTGCCATTGCAGAACCTGCGTGCAGAACGCAGGGGGGCTGGGAATTTGTGGATCCACGCAGATTCCTAACCTTTCCACCACAGAAATGTGGGGAAAATATGTTTTTTTGACAATTTTTTAGGTTTGCAAGGGATTCTGCGTAACAGAACCTGGTGGGAGGCAGTCAAGTCACCCCATCCTGGATTCCCCTGGTGTCTAGTTTTCAAAAATGTATAGGTTTGCTAAGTTTTCCTAGGTGCCGGCAGAGGTAGGGTTCAAAAACTAAAGCTAGGCACTTTGCCAAAAAAGGGTCATTTTTCACTGCGAAATTGAGGTGTGACCATGTTGCGTTTTACGCCGTTCCCTACCGCGAGCACTAGGCTGATCCAAACAAGTGAGGTACCTTTTTTCTGGGAAGACTTTGGGGAATGCGGGGTGGGTAGCAATTTGTGGATTCACGAAGATTCCAGAACTTTCCACCACAGAATCTTTTGGAAAATGTGTTTTATTTGACATTTTTTTTGTTTTGAAAGGGATTCTGGGTAACAGAACCTGGTGGGAGGCAGTCAAGTTACCCCATCCTAGATTGCCCTGGGTGTCTAGTTTTCAAAAATGTATAGGTTTGCTAGGTTTCCCTAGGTGCCAGCAGAGCTAGGGTTAAAAAACTACAGGTAGACAGTTTGCCAAAAAGGGTCATTTTTCACTGCGAAATTGAGGTGTGACCACGTTGCGTTTTTGCGCCGTTTCCTATCGCGGGCACTAGACCGACCCACACAAGTGAGGTATCATTTTTCTGGGAAGACTTTGGGGAACGCGGGGCGGGTAGCAATTTGTAGATCTACGCAGATTCCAGAACTTTCCACTACAGAAATGTGGGGAAAATGTGTTTTTTGTGACAATTTTTTAGGTTTACAAGGGATTCTGGGTAACAGAACCTGGTGGGAGGCAGTCAAGTCACCCCATCCTGGATTCCCCTGCGTGTCTAGTTTTCAGAAATATATAGGTTAGCTAGGTTTCTCTAGGTGCCGACAGAGCTAGGGTTAAAAAACTACAGGTAGGCACTTTTCTAAAAAAGGGTCATTTTTCACTGACAAATTAAGGTATGACCACGTTGCATTTTGAGCCGTTTCCTCTTGCAGGCACTCAGCTGACCCACACAAGTGAGGTACCATTTTTCTGGGAAGACTTTGGGGAACGCGGGGTGGGTGGAAATTTTTGTATCCACGCAGATTCCAGAACTTTCCACCACAGAAATGTGGGGAAAATGTGTTTTTTTGGTCACTTTTTAAGGTTTGCAAGGGATTCTGGGTAACAGAACTTGGTGGGAGGCAGTCAAGTCACCCCATCCTGGATTCCCCTGGTTGTCTAGATTTCAAAAATGTATAGGTTTGCTAGGTTTCTCTAGGTGACGACAGAGCTATGGTTAAAAAACTACAGGTAGGCACTTTTCTTAAAAAGGGTCATATTTCACTGCCAAATTGAGGTGTGACCATGTTGCGTTTTGAGCCGTTTCCTCTCGCGGACCCTAGGCCGACCCACACAAGTAAGGTGCCATTTTTCTCAGAAGACTTTGGGGAACGCGGGGGGGGGGTGGGAATTTGTGGAACTACGCAGATTCCAGAACTTCCCACCACAGAAATGTGGGGAAAATGTGTTTTTTTGAACAATTTTTTAGGTTTGCATGGGATTCTGCGTAACAGAACCTGGTGGGAGGAAGTCAAGTCACCCCATCCTGGATTCCCCTGGTATCTAGTTTTCAAAAATGTATAGGGTTGCAAGGTTTCCCAAGGTGCCGGCAGAGCTAGGGTTCAAAATCTACAGCTAGACACTTTGCCAAAAAAGAGTCATTTTTCATTGCGAAATTGAGGTTTGACCACCTTGCGTTTTGCGCCATTTCCTGTCGCGGACACTAGGCCGACCCAAACAACTGAGGTACCAATTTTCTGGGAAGACTTTGGGTTACACCGGGTGGGTGGAAATTCGTGGATCCACGCAGATTCCAAAACTTTCCAACACAGAAATGTGGGGAAAATGTTTTTTTTTTGGAAAATTTCTTAGGTTTGCAAGGGATTCTGCATAGCAGAACCTGGTGGGAGGTAGTCAAGTCACCCCATCCTGGATTCACCTGGGTGTCTAGTTTTAAAAAATGTATAGGTTTGCTAGGTTTCCCTAGGAGCCGGCAGAGCTAGGGTTCAAAAGCTACAGCTAGGCACTTTTCTAAAAAAGGGTAAATTTTAACTGTGAAATTGAGGTGTGACCATGTTGCGTTTTGCGAAGTTTCCTGGCGCGGACACTAGGCCAACCCACATAAGTGAGGTACCATTTTTCTCGGAAGACTTTTGGGAATGTGGGGGGGCTGGGAATTCATGGATCCATGCAGATTCCATTACTTTTCACCACATAAATGTGGGGAAAATGTTGTCTTTTTGACCATTTTTTAGGTTTGCAAGGGATTCTGGGTAACAGAACCTGGTGAGAGGCAGTCAAGTCACCCCATCCTGGATTTCCCTGGGTATCTAGTTTTCAAAAATGTATAGTTTTGCTAGGTTTCCCTAGGTGCCGGAATAGCTAGGGTTAAAAAACTACAGCTAGACACTTTGCTAAAAAAGAGTCATTTTTCACAGCGAAATTGAGGTGTGACCATGTTACGTTTTGCGCCGTTTCCTGTCGCGGGCTCTAGGCCGATTGTTAGATCTGGCACCGTGGCGTGAGTCTCCCTTCCACTTTTTGTTGCTGTGCCTCATGTGTTTTGCTGGTGTTAGCTGCTCAGAGCACTGTGCCACTGCCAACCAGTGCCACAGTGCAAGTGCTCCCTGTATAAAATGTATATGTTGGTTGGATTCCATGATTGGCTTATTTTGTTTACTATCAGACACCATTAAAGTGCACCAGGAGTGCCCAGGGCTTGTAAATCCAAATGCTGCTAGTGGGCTTGCAGCACTGGTTGTGCCACCCACAGAAGCAGCCTTGTAAAATGTGTCTAAGGTCTGCCATTGCAGAACCTGCGTGCAGAACGCAGGGGGGCTGGGAATTTGTGGATCCACGCAGATTCCTAACCTTTCCACCACAGAAATGTGGGGAAAATATGTTTTTTTGACAATTTTTTAGGTTTGCAAGGGATTCTGCGTAACAGAACCTGGTGGGAGGCAGTCAAGTCACCCCATCCTGGATTCCCCTGGTGTCTAGTTTTCAAAAATGTATAGGTTTGCTAAGTTTTCCTAGGTGCCGGCAGAGGTAGGGTTCAAAAACTAAAGCTAGGCACTTTGCCAAAAAAGGGTCATTTTTCACTGCGAAATTGAGGTGTGACCATGTTGCGTTTTACGCCGTTCCCTACCGCGAGCACTAGGCTGATCCAAACAAGTGAGGTACCTTTTTTCTGGGAAGACTTTGGGGAATGCGGGGTGGGTAGCAATTTGTGGATTCACGTAGATTCCAGAACTTTCCACCACAGAATCTTTTGGAAAATGTGTTTTATTTGACATTTTTTTTGTTTTGAAAGGGATTCTGGGTAACAGAACCTGGTGGGAGGCAGTCAAGTTACCCCATCCTAGATTGCCCTGGGTGTCTAGTTTTAAAAAATGTATAGGTTTGCTAGGTTTCCCTAGGTGCCAGCAGAGCTAGGGTTAAAAAACTACAGGTAGACAGTTTGCCAAAAAGGGTCATTTTTCTCTGCGAAATTGAGGTGTGACCACGTTGCGTTTTTGCGCCGTTTCCTATCGCGGGCACTAGACCGACCCACACAAGTGAGGTATCATTTTTCTGGGAAGACTTTGGGGAACGCGGGGCGGGTAGCAATTTGTAGATCTACGCAGATTCCAGAACTTTCCACTACAGAAATGTGGGGAAAATGTGTTTTTTGTGACAATTTTTTAGGTTTACAAGGGATTCTGGGTAACAGAACCTGGTGGGAGGCAGTCAAGTCACCCCATCCTGGATTCCCCTGCGTGTCTAGTTTTCAGAAATATATAGGTTAGCTAGGTTTCTCTAGGTGCCGACAGAGCTAGGGTTAAAAAACTACAGGTAGGCACTTTTCTAAAAAAGGGTCATTTTTCACTGACAAATTAAGGTATGACCACGTTGCATTTTGAGCCGTTTCCTCTTGCAGGCACTCAGCTGACCCACACAAGTGAGGTACCATTTTTCTGGGAAGACTTTGGGGAACGCGGGGTGGGTGGAAATTTTTGTATCCACGCAGATTCCAGAACTTTCCACCACAGAAATGTGGGGAAAATGTGTTTTTTTGGTCACTTTTTAAGGTTTGCAAGGGATTCTGGGTAACAGAACTTGGTGGGAGGCAGTCAAGTCACCCCATCCTGGATTCCCCTGGTTGTCTAGATTTCAAAAATGTATAGGTTTGCTAGGTTTCTCTAGGTGACGACAGAGCTATGGTTAAAAAACTACAGGTAGGCACTTTTCTTAAAAAGGGTCATATTTCACTGCCAAATTGAGGTGTGACCATGTTGCGTTTTGAGCCGTTTCCTCTCGCGGACCCTAGGCCGACCCACACAAGTAAGGTGCCATTTTTCTCAGAAGACTTTGGGGAACGCGGGGGGGGGTGGGAATTTGTGGAACTACGCAGATTCCAGAACTTCCCACCACAGAAATGTGGGGAAAATGTGTTTTTTTGAACAATTTTTTAGGTTTGCATGGGATTCTGCGTAACAGAACCTGGTGGGAGGCAGTCAAGTCACCCCATCCTGGATTCCCCTGGTATCTAGTTTTCAAAAATGTATAGGGTTGCAAGGTTTCCCAAGGTGCCGGCAGAGCTAGGGTTCAAAATCTACAGCTAGACACTTTGCCAAAAAAGAGTCATTTTTCATTGCGAAATTGAGGTTTGACCACCTTGCGTTTTGCGCCATTTCCTGTCGCGGACACTAGGCCGACCCAAACAACTGAGGTACCAATTTTCTGGGAAGACTTTGGGTAACACCGGGTGGGTGGAAATTCGTGGATCCACGCAGATTCCAAAACTTTCCAACACAGAAATGTGGGGAAAATGTTTTTTTTTTGGAAAATTTCTTAGGTTTGCAAGGGATTCTGCATAGCAGAACCTGGTGGGAGGTAGTCAAGTCACCCCATCCTGGATTCACCTGGGTGTCTAGTTTTAAAAAATGTATAGGTTTGCTAGGTTTCCCTAGGAGCCGGCAGAGCTAGGGTTCAAAAGCTACAGCTAGGCACTTTTCTAAAAAAGGGTAAATTTTAACTGTGAAATTGAGGTGTGACCATGTTGCGTTTTGCGAAGTTTCCTGGCGCGGACACTAGGCCAACCCACATAAGTGAGGTACCATTTTTCTCGGAAGACTTTTGGGAATGTGGGGGGGCTGGGAATTCATGGATCCATGCAGATTCCATTACTTTTCACCACATAAATGTGGGGAAAATGTTGTCTTTTTGACAATTTTTTAGGTTTGCAAGGGATTCTGGGTAACAGAACCTGGTGAGAGGCAGTCAAGTCACCCCATCCTGGATTTCCCTGGGTATCTAGTTTTCAAAAATGTATAGTTTTGCTAGGTTTCCCTAGGTGCCGGCATAGCTAGGGTTAAAAAACTACAGCTAGACACTTTGCTAAAAAAGAGTCATTTTTCACAGCGAAATTGAGGTGTGACCATGTTACGTTTTGCGCCGTTTCCTGTCGCGGGCTCTAGGCCGATTGTTAGATCTGGCACCGTGGCGTGAGTCTCCCTTCCACTTTTTGTTGCTGTGCCTCATGTGTTTTGCTGGTGTTAGCTGCTCAGAGCACTGTGCCACTGCCAACCAGTGCCACAGTGCAAGTGCTCCCTGTATAAAATGTATATGTTGGTTGGATTCCATGATTGGCTTATTTTGTTTACTATCAGACACCATTAAAGTGCACCAGGAGTGCCCAGGGCTTGTAAATCCAAATGCTGCTAGTGGGCTTGCAGCACTGGTTGTGCCACCCACAGAAGCAGCCTTGTAAAATGTGTCTAAGGTCTGCCATTGCAGAACCTGCGTGCAGAACGCAGGGGGGCTGGGAATTTGTGGATCCACGCAGATTCCTAACCTTTCCACCACAGAAATGTGGGGAAAATATGTTTTTTTGACAATTTTTTAGGTTTGCAAGGGATTCTGCGTAACAGAACCTGGTGGGAGGCAGTCAAGTCACCCCATCCTGGATTCCCCTGGTGTCTAGTTTTCAAAAATGTATAGGTTTGCTAAGTTTTCCTAGGTGCCGGCAGAGGTAGGGTTCAAAAACTAAAGCTAGGCACTTTGCCAAAAAAGGGTCATTTTTCACTGCGAAATTGAGGTGTGACCATGTTGCGTTTTACGCCGTTCCCTACCGCGAGCACTAGGCTGATCCAAACAAGTGAGGTACCTTTTTTCTGGGAAGACTTTGGGGAATGCTGGGTGGGTAGCAATTTGTGGATCCACGCAGATTCCACAACTTTCCACCACAGAATTTATTGGAAAATGTGTTTTATTTGACATTTTTTTAGGTTTGAAAGGGATTCTGGGTAACAGAACCTGGTGGGAGGCAGTCGAGTTACCCCATCCTAGATTCCCCTGGGTGTCTAGTTTTAAAAAATGTATAGGTTTGCTAGGTTTCCCTAGGTGCTGGCAGAGCTAGGGTTAAAAAACTACAGGTAGACAGTTTGCCAAAAAGGGTCATTTTTCACTGCGAAATTGAGGTGTGACCTCGTTGCGTTTTTCGACGTTTCCTGTTGCGGGCACTCAGCTGACCCACACAAGTGAGATACTGGAACGCGGGGTGGGTGGACATTTTTGTATCCACACAGGTTCCAGAACTTTCCACCACAGAAATGTGGGGAAAATGTGTTTTTTGGACAATGTTTTAGGTTTGCAAGGGATTCTTGGTAACAGAACCTGGTCGGAGGCAGTCAAGTTACCCCATCCTATATTCCCCTGGGTGTCTAGTTTTCAAAAATGTATAGATTTGCTATGTTTCCCTAGGTGCCGGCAGAGCTAGGGTTAAAAAACTACAGCTAGACACTTTGCCAAAAAAGGGTAATTTTTCACTGCGAAATTGAGGTTGTGACCACGTTGCATCTTGCGCCGTTTCCTGTCGTGGGCACTAGGCCGACCCACACAAATGAGGTACCATTTTTCTGGGAAGACTTTGGGGAACGTGGGTTGGGTAGCAATTTGTGGATCCATGCAGAATCCAGAACTTTCCACCACAGAAATGTGGGGGAAATGTGTTTTTTGTGACAATTTTTTACGTTTATAAGGGATTCTGGGTAACAGAACCTGGTGGGAGGTAGTCAAGTCACCCCCTCCTGGATTCCCCTGGGTGTCTAGTTTTCAAAAATGTATAGGTTTGCTATGTTTCCCTAGGTGCCGACAGAGCTAGGGTTAAAAACTACAGGTAGGCACTTTTCTAAAAAAGGGTCATTTTTCACTGCGAAATTGAGGTGTGACCACGTTGCGTTTTGTGCCGTTTCCTCTCGCGAACACTAGGCCGACCCTCACAAGTGAGGTACCATTTTTCTCGGAAGACTTTGGGGAACACGGGGGGGCTGGGAATTTGTGGATCCAAGCAGATTCCAGAACTTTCCACCACAGAAATGTGGGGAAAATGTGTTTTTTTTTTTACAATGTTTTAGGTTTGCAAGGGATTCTGGGAAACAGAACCTAGTGGGAGGCAGTCAAGTCACCCCATCCTGGATTCCCCTGGGTATCTAGTTTTAAAAAATGTATTGGTTTCCTAGGTTTCCCTAGGTGCCGGCAGAGCTAAGGTTAAAAAACTAGAGCTAGGCACTCTTTTAAAAAAGGGTCATTTTTCACAGTGAAATTGAGGTGTGACCACGTTGGGTTTTAGCGCCGTTTCCTGTCGCGGACACTAGGCCGACCCACACAAGTGAGGTACCATTTTTCTGGAAAGACTTTGGGGAACGCAGGGGGGGTAGAAATTTTTGTATCCACTCAGATTCCAGAACTTTCCACCACAGTAATGAGCGGAAAATTTGTTTTTTTTTGGACAATTTTTAGGTTTGCAAGGGATTCTGGGTAACAGAACCTGATGGGAGGCAGTCAAGTCACCCCATCCTGTATTCCCCGGGTTGTCTAGTTTTCAAAAATGTATATATTGGCTAGGTTTCCCTAGGTGCCGGCAGAGCTAGGGTTAAAAAACTACAGCTAGGCACTGTTCTAAAAATGGGTAATTTTTCACTGCGAAATTGAGGTGTGAGCACGTTGCGTTTTGCGCCATTTCCTGTTGCAGACACATGACTGACACACACAAGTGAGGTACCATTTTTCTCAGAAGACTTTGTGGAATGCGGGGGGGCTGGGAATTTGTGAATCCACACAGATTCCAGAACTTTCCACCACAGAAATGTGGGGAAAATGTGTTTTTTTTTTACAATTCTTTAGGTTTGCAAGGGATTCTGCGTAGCAGAACCTGGTGGGAGGAAGTCAAGTCACCCCATCCTGGATTCCCCTGGGTGTCTAGTTTTCAAAAATGTATAGGTTTGCTAGGTTTCCCTAGGAGCCGGCAGAGCTAGGGTTCAAAAGCTACAGCTAGGCACTTTTCTAAAAATGGGTCAATTTTCACTGCAAAATTGAGGTTTGACCACGTTGCGTTTTGCGCCGTTTCCTGTCGCGGGTACTAGGCTGACCCACACAAGTGACGTAGCATTTTTTTGGGAAGACTTTGGGGAACGCGGGGTGGGTACCAATTTGTGGATCCACGCAGATTTCAGAACTTTCCAACACAAAATTGTGGGGAAAATTTGTTTTTTGTGACAATTTTTTAGGTTTACAAGGGATTCTGGGTAACAGAACCTGGTGGAAGGCAGTCAAGTCAACTCATCCTGAATTTCCCTGGGTGTCTAGATTTCAAAAATGTATAGGTTTGCTAGGTTTCCCTAGGTGCCGGCAGAGCTAAGGTTAAAAAAGTACAGCTAGACACTTTGCCAAAAAAGGGTCATTTTTCACTGCGAAATTGAGGTGTGACCACGTTGCATTTTGCGCCGTTTCCTGTCATGGGCACTAGGCCGACCCACACAAATGAGGTACCATTTTTCTGGGAAGACTTTGGGGAACGTGGGGTGGGTAGCAATTTGTGGATCCACGCAGATTCCCAAACTTTCCAACACAGAAATGTGGGGAAAATGTTTTTTTTTTGACAATATCTTAGGTTTGCAAGGGATTCTGCATAGCAGAACCTGGTGGGAGGAAGTCAAGTCACCCCATCCTGGATTCCCCTGGGTGTCTAGTTTTAAAAAATGTATAGGTTTGCTAGGTTTCCCTAGGAGCCGGCAGAGCTAGGGTTCAAAAGCTACAGCTAGGCACTTTTCTAAAAAAGGGTAAATTTTAACTGCGAAATTGAGGTGTGACCACGTTGCGTTTTGCGAAGTTTCCTGGCGCGGACACTAGGCCAACCCACACAAGTGAGGTACCAAGTCAAGTCAAGAAAGCTTTATTCGACGATTGTCATAAAAGCATACAGATTCCATACATTTACAAAACAATACATTTTAAATATTTTGGAATAGTTTAAAACAATAAATAAATAGAGATATGTACAGAATAATTGAGCAATTCAAGAGAAGGGAAATTAATCAGGACAACATTTTGCTCCTAATCACCCATGCCCTTCCAAGAAACTTTGCAACAGATATGTAAACAAGTGAAATTTCAGCAGACCGTAAAATACGAACTGCCACCTTGGTATTTCTAGTACCCAAGGTCCGGCACATTGGTTTAAGCCAGGTCTGTCGAGGAATTACATAGGAAGGGCATTGGAACAAAAAGTGATTAACAGATTCGATAGGTGCAGTACAACCGGGACAATTAAGCACATTTTCTGTGGACCATCTAGATGAAAAACTCTCTTACTGGGAGACAACCAACTCTGAACTGAAAATAAAGCTTCCTGTCCAAGGGATTGGTAATATCGTCCCAAAAGGGTGCCAAGGAAGTAGTATCCTTAAAGTCCAAAAAGATGCCAGATAGTGAAAGCGGTGCTGTAGATCTGAAAACTCGGGAAGCTACCATTTCCCAGTACAAAGCCTTCAGTGCTTGTTTAGTGGGGAAGCAAGCATTTTGAGGTTCCTCCCACAGGTTTTTTAAGCCCAGGTCCCGAAGCGACTCATAGATCCTGCGGAGCCACTTGACCTTGCGACAAATGTCCAATTTGATAATGTCCATGAGGCCAAGTGCAAAAAGCCTAAGTTCGGGGGTGACCCATAGACGCCGCCAGTATAGGATGGGGCAGAATGAGGCAATTAATGCTATTGGTCTCATACCAAGGTCATAAAACAGGGGACAAAGGGGAGTACTCTGAGGTAGTTTGGTTAGATTTCGAAAGAAATTATTTTCAGAGGAAGATA
Source organism: Triturus cristatus (assembly GCF_964204655.1). Classification (NCBI taxonomy): domain Eukaryota; kingdom Metazoa; phylum Chordata; class Amphibia; order Caudata; family Salamandridae; genus Triturus; species Triturus cristatus. The sequence goes on along the minus strand of NC_140592.1, from coordinate 919,514,876 downwards.
GTTTATGTACATTTTCAAATCCCCACAGCTCAACTCCGTAAAGTGCAGCTCCAACCACTTTGGCATCATACACCCGGAGTGCAGGATCAATAGGTTTAGTCAAAGATTTAGCATGTTCTTTGCTTCATGCACCAGAGAGTTGGGAGTGCTTAAGGTTTACCTGCTTTTTCCAACCAAGATCATGCTGAATACAAATGCCCAGATAGGTAAAATCTTGGACCTGGTCCAGTAACAAATTATTCATAAATATCTTACATTTGGTAGATTTTGGCTGATTAAAAGACATAAATTTGGATTTTAAAACATTAATCTCGAGCCCACGGGCTAGACAAAACTCCTCGAACAAACCTAGGGACCTCTGTAGGCCGCTCGGGGTTTTAGAAATTATAAGGCAATCATCGGCAAACATTAAAATAGGGATTTTCGCACCTGCCAGAGAGGGGGCATCCACATTCGCGTCTATTAATAGTTTTGCTACGTCATTAATATACAGAGAAAATAAGGTTGGCGCAAGGACGCAGCCCTGCCTGACCCCCTTCTGGATTGGGAACTGCCTGGTCACTTGTCCAACACCACCCCATCTAATCTGCGCAAAATTGTCTACATGGAGTCTAGCAATTAAAGAAACTAGAACAGCTGGCATCCCCAAATTGTCTAGGACAACCCATAGGGTTTTCCGAGGGACTAGATCAAAGGCACTGGGTAAGTACAGCCCCTATATCCTGAGTGGCAAGCACTAATCTGTTAAAAATATAAGTAAGACATTCTTGACTTTGAGCAACCTTTGCCCACTTTACATGACGCATATCATTAGAAATACCTACATCTTGATGGAGCTGTAGAGAAAAATTACTATGGGCAATGGGAGTCACCCAAAACGAGGAAGTTAGAGAGAGAGGGTTGTGATCACTCTCCAATCTGGCTATAACTTCCATGCCCTTCAGGGTTTCCCATAGATCTAAAGATAATAGGATATAATCTATCCTGCTGGTACGGGAGCCACTTTTAAAGGTGATTGATCCGGTTTTATCTTGTTCAGACCTGCCATTAGTGGCACGAAGCCCCTTGTTCAAACAAAGGGCGTTGATCTGGATTGCCAGTTCAGACCAACGAGTGACAGGTTCAAGATCTAAGCATGGAACATCTCATAAACCATCCTCAGCCTCCGAGATACTCCAATCTATACCAGAAAGGGGTTTAAAGGTTACGTTAAAATCACCACCTAGAATTACATGAGAGTGCTGGGAGTAAAGAAACAGCAGTTCATCCAAACGTGCTATAATATCAGACTTCTTGCCCCCAGTACTTCTAGCGTATATATTATAGATATCCAGCAGTTTGCCATCTCTAGACTTAAGCTTAAGTAGCTGGATATCTGGGTGTGAAGTGGGGAGCTCCTTAACAGCAATAACTAGGTCCTGTCTAATCCAGATGGTGAGACCACCTGAGGGACGCCCCTTTTTGCCCTTTACGCCAAAACGTTAAAATTCAAAAAACCCGCTAAGAACTGAGCCTCAAGTCGCCAGGTCTCCTGGAATAAGCAAATATCATAAGAATTGATAAATAGTACCCAGTTTGGATCATTCAACTTAGATTTCAATCCTGCGATATTCCAGGACAGGAGTGTACCAAACTCAGGGAGGGTTACACTGTCTTCTTGGATGATCTCCGGGATGCCATTCAGTGGAGTGATCCTTATCGGATCTACGGAAAGACATTGCTTATCCATACTAACCAGGGTACCAATGTTAGGGACTTTGTTAATCTCCGGGATACTGTTCAGTGAGGTAATCCTGGCAGGGTCTATGGAAGCGTATTGCTTATCCATACTAGCCGGGGAACCGATATTAGGGACTTTATTGGGCAAAAAAGAGGAAACAGAGGAAGCCACTAGGCTATCCTCTTTACAAAGTCAATCATTTAGTTCTAGGCAGGACTCTCCCAAGAACTGCTGACGAGCACCACCTGGGCAAGAAGATTGAATAGGGGAAGACTTGATTTGGATTGTGGAATAGTCGGGAGGACAACTTCTAAACTCCAGATTGATTAGGTTATTTGCTAAGGTGGGATCATGAAAAATGACCTCTATATGGTCCATCCCTTTACCATGCTGAGAAATCCTGCTGGCTCCCGCTATATCAGCTCTGATTACAGAGCAGCAACCCCTTACATGTCTGAACCAGTGTATAACCTTGTTAATCAGAGATTCACTGGATTCATAATCGGACCCAGAGGACAATCTGGGGACATTTATCATAAAGACTTTTCGTGAATGAAAAATATGACTGTATGACCCATGAGTTTGTGTTTGATGGTAGGGATTACCTCTAGGATTGATTCCAGTTCTCTCATTTATAAGGGGAGGTCTTCCAGCACGTGACAAAACCTGACACGTACCAGGAGAGGCTCTAGTAGGATGTCTAACGAGAGGTGGGGTGCAGGCAGCGGGATAGTCAACCCTTGATGAAGGTAGGAGACGAGACTGAATATTCAGGGGGTGAGAAACATGGGACAGAATCATAGCATTAACATTAGATGGCACAGGTGGCCTATCTGGCGCCTCTGAAGGGGCCTTAGCCAAAGCCCCCTCCGAGCTGGCAGAGTTTAGCTTAGAATGAATATCAGTAACCAACTTAGATTTATCCAACTTCATAACAGTGGTTGATAATGTATCAATCTTAGATTGCATAGACTCAATCAAGGAGCACAAGTTTTTCACTAAAACCAACAGAGATTTTATATCATGGTTGCAAGATTCAATCCCTATAAATCCCTCAGGCAGATTAATGGTAGGGCTATCTTGAGATAGAAGAGGACCTATATTTGCATCCAAACGTGTAGGAGAAGGCAGAGCTGAACAACTGGCATCAGTATCAACTTCACTCAGAATTCAAAATCTATTGCTACAAGCAATACCCGGAGAGCAGTTAGAAATGGAAAGGGATTTACCAGAGTGATTTTGACTCGCAGCCATTAATACTGTAGGGGTAGTAGGTACTGAAGCTTTGTCCCTTACCCCTTTTGATTGTTCCTCCCCACCCTTTTTCGAGAAGAACATATCCGGAACTGTAACAACAACTTTGGTAGATACACTTCTCCCACCAATAGCCGGCAAGGGGGTGGCTTTGAGTAGTTCCCCGCATTCATCGACTATAACATCAATGCGGTCCATTACACAGTTACTGGCTGCATGTAGACGAGCTTTCTTTGGTTTGGTCTTCCATATCTTGGATTTCACAGGCAGGGAACGTGAAGAGTCAGATTCTCCCTCAGGATTTTTCCTTTTACCCATAGCTGTGAGAGTTGTTGAAGAATATAAGGACCTTGGTGAACAAGGCACACGTTGTCAGGGACCAGGCCGACCCGACCCTGGTCGACCCCGGACGGCCACAGACGGCCTGCCCTCTGCCCGGGCTCAGCCCGGCGCCGCCCGCGCGCGTCCCGCGACGCGGAGGGAGCCTCGTTCTATGTAGCGCCTCCGGGCGCGTTGTCCGGCGGATGTGGGCGTGGCGGAGAGGGATGCTGGGGCCTGTAGTTTCACCCAACTGTGGCCTCGGGTGGAAGGAGGCGGCGGGGAAAACTCGTGGCCAGAAGGATGTGCAGGCTGCTGTCGGGAGCCCAGGTAGGTGCGGCGCTGCGTCCGTGATGACTGGTTTTGCTGGAATGACCCCCCGCTCCACCGAGGGAGCCTCGTTCTATGTAGCGCCTCCGGGCGCGTTGTCCGGCGGATGTGGGCGTTGCGGAGAGGGATGCTGGGGCCTGTAGTTTCACCCAACTGCGGCCTCGGGTGGAAGGAGGCGGCGGGGAAAACTCGTGGCCAGAAGGATGTGCAGGCTGCTGTCGGGAGCCCAGGTAGGTGCGGCGCTGCGTCCGTGATGACTGGTTTTGCTGGAATGACCCCCCGCTCCACTGAGGGAGCCTCGTTCTATGTAGCACCTCCGGGCGCGTTGTCCGGCGGATGTGGGCGTGACGGAGAGGGATGCTGGGGCCTGTAGTTTCACCTAACTGCGGCCTCGGGTGGAAGGAGGCGGCGGGGAAAACTCGTGGCCAGAAGGATGTGCAGGCTGCTGTCGGGAGCCCAGGTAGGTGCGGCGCTGCGTCCGTGATGACTGGTTTTGCTGGAATGACCCCCTGCTCCACCGAGGGAGCCTCGTTCTATGTAGCCCCTCCGGGCGCGTTTTCTGGCGGATGGGGGCGTGGCGGAGAGGGATGCTGGGGCCTGTAGTTTCACCCAACTGCGGCCTCGGGTGGAAGGAGGCGACGGGGAAAACTCGTGGCCAGAAGGATGTGCAGGCTGCTGTCGGGAGCCCAGGTATGTGCGGCGCTGCGTCCGTGATGACTGGTTTTGCTGGAATGACCCCCCGCTCCACCGAGGGAGCCTCGTTCTATGTAGCGCATCCGGGCGCGTTGTCCGGCGGATGTGGGCGTGGCGGAGAGGGATGCTGGGGCCTGTAGTTTCACCCAACTGCGGCCTCGGGTGGAAGGAGGCGGCGGGGAAAACTCGTGGCCAGAAGGATGTGCAGGCTGCTGTCGGGAGCCTAGGTAGGTGCAGCGCTGCGTCCGTGATGACTGGTTTTGCTGGAATGACCCCCCGCTCCACCGAAGGAGCCTCGTTCTATGTAGCGCCTCCGGGCGCGTTGTCCGGCGGATGTGGGCGTGGCGGAGAGGGATGCTGGGGCCTGTAGTTTCACCCAACTGCGGCCTCGGGTGGAAGGAGGCGGCGGGGAAAACTCGTGGCCAGAAGGATGTGCAGGCTGCTGTCGGGAGCCCAGGTAGGTGCGGCGCTGCATCTGTGATGACTGGTTTTGCTGGAATGACCCCCCGCTCCACCGAGGGAGCCTCGTTCTATGTAGCGCCTCCGGGCGCATTGTCCGGCGGATGTGGGCGTGGCGGAGAGGGATGCTGGGGCCTGTAGTTTCACCCAACTGCGGCCTCGGGTGGAAGGAGGCGGCGGGGAAAACTCATGGCCAGAAGGATGTGCAGGCTGATGTCGGGAGCCCAGGTAGGTGCGGCGCTGCATCCGTGATGACTGGTTTTGCTGGAATGACCCCCCGCTCCACCGAGGGAGCCTCGTTCTATGTAGCGCCTCCGGGCGCGTTGTCCGGCGGATGTGGGCGTGGCGGAGAGGGATGCTGGGGCCTGTAGTTTCACCCAACTGCGGCCTCGGGTGGAAGGAGGCGGCGGGGAAAACTCGTGGCCAGAAGGATGTGCAGGCTGCTGTCGGGAGCCCAGGTAGGTGCGGCGCTGCGTCCGTGATGACTGGTTTTGCTGGAATGACCCCCCCCAAGTGAGGTACCATTTTTCTCGGAAGACTTTTGGGAATGGGGGGGGGCTGGGAATTCATGGATCCACGCAGATTCCATTACTTTTCACCACATAAATGTGGGGAAAATGTTGTCTTTTTGACAATTTTTTAGGTTTGCAAGGGATTCTGGGTAACAGAACCTGGTGAGAGGCAGTCAAGTCACCCCATCCTGGATTTCCCTGGGTATCTAGTTTTCAAAAATGTATAGGTTTGCTAGTTTTCCCTAGGTGCCAGGTGACCTAGGGTTAAAAAACCACAGCTAGGCACTGTTCCAAAAAAGGGTAATTTTTCACTGCAAAATTGTGGTGTGACCACGTTGTGTTTTGCGCCGTTTCGTTTCGCGGACACAAGGCCGACCCACACAAGTGAGGTACCATTTTTCTTGGAAGAATTTGGGGAACGCGGGGTGCATGGAAATTTGTGGATCCACGCAGATTCCAGATCTTTCCACTCCAGAAATGTGTGGAAAACGTCTTTTTTTGACAATGTTTTAGGTTTGCAAGGGATTCTGGGTAACAGAACCTGATGGGAGGCAGTCAAGTCACCCCATACTGGATTCCCCTGGGTGTCTAGTTTTCAAAAATGTATAGGTTTGCTAGGTTCCCCTAGGTGCCAGCAGAGCTAGGGTTAAAAAACTAAAGCTAGACACTTTGCCAAAAAAGGGTCATTTTTCACTGTGAAATTAAGGTGTGACCATGTTGCGTTTTACGCCGTTTCCTGCCGCGGGCACTAGGCAGATCCACACAAGTGAGTACCTTTTTTCTGGGAAGACTTTGGGGAATGCGGGGTGGGTAGCAATTTGTGGATCCACGCAGATTCCAGAACTTTCCACCACAGAATCTTTTGGAAAATGTGTTTTTTTTGACAATCCTTTAGGTTTGCAAAGAATTCTGGGTAACAGAACCTGGTGGGAGTCAGTCAAATTACCCCATCATAGATTCCCCCGGGAGTCTAGTTTTCAAAAATGTATAGGTTTGCTAGGTTCCCCTAGGTGCCGGCAGAGCTAGGGTTAAAAAACTACAGCTAGACACTTTGCCAAAAAAGGGTCATTTTTCTTTGCGAAATTGAGGTGTGACCACGTTGCGTTTTGCGCCGTTTCCTGTCGTGGGCACTAGGCCGACCCACACAAGTGAGGTACCATTTTTCTGGGAAGACTTTGGGGAACGCAGGGTGGGTAGCAATTTGTGGATCCATGCAGATTCCAGAACTTTCCACCACAGAAATGTGGGGAAAATGTGTTTTTTGTGACAATCTTTTAGGTTTACAAGGGATTCTGGGTAACAGAACCTGGAGGGAGGCAGTCAAGTTACTCCATCCTGGATTCCCCTGCGTGTCTAGTTTTCAGAAATGTATAGATTTGCTTGGTTTCCCTAGGTGCCGGAAGAGCTAGGTTTCAAAAACTACAGCTAGACACTTTGCCAAAAAAGGGTCATTTTTCTCTGCGAAATTGAGGTGTGACCACGTTGCGTTTTGCGCCGTTTCCTGTCGCAGGCACTAGGCCGACCCACACAAGTGAGGTACCATTTTTCTGGGAAGACTTTGGGGAACACGGGGCGGGTAGAAATTTGTGGATCCACGCAGGTTCCAGAGCTTTCCACCACAGAAATGTGGGGAAAATGTGTTTTTTGTGACAATTGTTTAGGTTTACAAGGGATTCTGGGTAACAGAACTTGGTGGGAGGCAGTCAAGTCACCCCATCCTGGATTCCCCTGGTTGTCTAGATTTCAAAAATGTATAGGTTTGCTAGGTTTCTCTAGATGCCGACAGAGCTATGGTTAAAAACTACAGGTAGGCACTTTTTAAAAAAAGGGTCATTTTTCACTGCGAAATTGTGGTGTGACCACGTTGTGTTTTGCGACGTTTCGTTTCGCGGACACTAGTCCGACCCACACAAGTGAGGTACCATTTTTCTTGGAAGAATTTGGGGAACGAGGGGTGGGTGGAAATTTGTGGATCCACGCAGATTCCAGAATTTGTAGGAAAATGTGTTTTTTTTGACAATTCTTTAGGTTTGCAAGGGATTCTGGGTAACAGAACCTGGTGGGAGGCAGTCAAATTACCCCATCATAGATTCCCCAGGGTGTCTAGTTTTCAAAAATGTATAGGTTTGCTAGGTTCCCCTAGGTGCCGGCAGAGCTAGGGTTAAAAAACTAAAGCTAGACACTTTGCCAAAAAAGGGTCGTTTTTCTTTGCGAAATTGAGGTGTGACCACATTGCGTTTTGCGCCGTTTCCTGTCGCGGGCACTAGGCCGACCCACACAAGTGAGGTACCATTTTTCTGGGAAGACTTTGGGGAATGCGGGGTCGGTAGTAATTTGTGTATCCATGCAGATTCCAGAACTTTCCACCACAGGTATGTGGGGAAAATGTGTTTTTTTGGACACTTTTTTAGGTTTGCAAGGGATTCTGGGTAACAGAACCTAGTGGGAGGCAGTCAAGTCACCTAATCCTGGATTCCCCTGGGTGTCTAGTTTTCAAAAATGTACAGGTTTGCTAGGTTTCTCTAGGTGGCGACAGAGCTACGGTTAAAAAACTGCAGGTAGGCACTTTTCTAAAAAAGGGTCATTTTCACTGCAAAAATGATGTGTGATCACGTTGTGTTTTGCGCTGTTTCCTCTTGCGGACACTAGGCCGACCCACACAAGTGAGGTAGCATTTTTCTCTGAAGACTTTGGGGAACGTGGGGGGGCTGGGAATTTGTGGATCCACGCAGATTCCTGAAATTTCCACCACAGAAATGTGGGGAAAATATGTATTTTTGACAATTTTTTAGGTTTGCAAGGGATTCTGCGTAACAGAACCTGGTGGGAGGCAGTCAAGTCACCCCATCCTGGAATCCCCTGGTGTCTAGTTTTCAAAAATGTATAGGTTTGCTAAGTTTCCCTAGGTGCCGGCAGAGTTAGGGTTAAAAAAATAAAGCTAGGCACTTTGCCAAAAAAGGGTCATTTTTCACTGCGAAATTGAGGTGTGACCACGTTGCATTTTGCGCCATTTCCTGTCGCGGGCACTAGGCCGACCCACACAAGTGAGGTACCATTTTTCTTGGAAGACTTTGTGGAATGCGGGGGGGCTGGCAATTTGTGGATCCAAGCAGATTCCAGAACTTTCCACCACAGAAATGTGGGGAAAAGGTGTTTATTTTGACACTTTTTTAGGTTTGCAAGGGATTCTGGGAAACAGAACCTGGTGGGAGGCAGTCAAATCACCCCATCCTGGATTCCCCTGGGTATCTAGTTTTCAAAAATGTATAGGTTTGCTAGGTTTCCCTAGGTGCCAGCATAGCTAGGGTTAAAAAATTAGAGCTAGGCACTTTTATAAAAAAGGGTCATTTTTCACTGTGAAATTGAGGTGTGACCACGTTGCAGTTTGCGCCGTTTCCTGTCTCGGACACTAGGCCAACCCGCACAAGTGAGGTACCATTTTTCTCGGAAGACTTTGGGGAATGCGGGGAGCTGGGAATTTGTGGATCCACGCAGATTCCAGAACTTTCCACTACAGAAATATAGTTTTTTTGACAATTTTTTAGGCTTGCAAGGGATTCTGCATAACAGAACCTGGTAGGACGCAACCAAGTCACCTCATCCTGGATTCCCCTGGGTGTCTAGTTTTTAAAAATATATAGGTTTGCTAGGTTTCCCTAGGAGCTGGCAGAGGTAGGGTTCAAAAACTACAGCTAGACACTTTGCTAAAAAAGGGTCATTTTTCACTGTGAAATTGAGGTGTGACCATGTTGAGTTTTGCGCCGTTTCCTGTCGTGGGCACTAGGCCGACCCACACAAGTGAGGTACCATTTTTCTGGGAAGACTTTGGGGAATGCGGGGTGGGTGGAAATTTTTGTAACCACGCAGATTCCAGAACTTTCCACCACAGTAATGTGGGGAAAATTTCTTTTATAAGGACAATTTTTAGGTTTGGAAGGGATTCTGGGTAACAGAACCTGATGGGAGGCAGTCAAGTCACCCCATCCTGGATTCCCCTGGGTGTCTAGTTTTCAAAAATGTATATGTTTGCTAGGTTTCCCTAGGTGCCAGCAGAGCTAGGGTTAAAAAACTACAGCTAGGCACTGTTCTAAAAAAGGGTCATTTTTCACTGCGAAATTGAGGTGTAAGCACGTTGCGTTTTGCGCCATTTCCTGTCGCAGACACATGGCCGACACACACAAGTGAGGTACCATTTTTCTTGGAAGACTTTGGGGAATGCGGGGGGGTTGGGAATTTGTGGATCCACACAGATTCCAGAACTTTCCACCACAGAAATGTGGGGAAAATGTGTTTTTTCTGACAATTTTTTAGGTTTGCAAGGGATTCTGCGTAACAGAACCTGGTGGGAGGCAGTCAAGTCACCCCATCCTGGATTTCCCCGGGTGTCTAGTTTTCAAAAATGTATAGGTTTGCTAGTTTTCCCTAGGTGCCGGCAGAGCTAGGGTTCAATAACTACAGCTAGGCACTTTTCCAAAAAAGGGTAATTTTTCACAGCAAAATTGAGGTTTGACCACCTTGCGTTTTGCGCCATTTCCTGTCGCGGACACTAGGCCGACCCAAACAACTGAGGTACCATTTTTCTGGCAAGACTTTGGGTAACACCGGGTGGGTGGAAATTTGTGGATCCACGCAGATTCCAAAACTTTCCAACACAGAAATGTGGGGAAAATGTGTTTTTTTTTACAATTTCTTAGGTTTGCAAGGGATTCTGCATAGCAGAACCTGGTGGGAGGAAGTCAAGTCACCCCATCCTGGATTCCCCTGGGTGTCTAGTTTTAAAAAATGTATAGGTTTGCTAGGTTTCCCTGGGAGCCGGCAGAGCTAGGGTTCAAAAGCTACAGCTAGGCACTTTTCTAAAAAAGTGTAAATCTTAACTGCGAAATTGAGGTGTGACCACATTGCGTTTTGTGAAGTTTCCTGGTGCGGACACTAGGCCGACCCACACAAGTGAGGTACCATTTTTCTCGGAAGACTTTTGGGAATGTGGGGGGGATGGGAATTTATGGAACCACGCAGATTCCATTACGTTCCACCACATAAATGTGGGGAAAATGATGTCTTTTTGACAATTTTTTAGGTTTGCAAGGGATTCTGGGTAACAGAACCTGGTGAGAGGCAGTCAAGTCACCCCATCCTGGATTCCCCTGGGTATCTAGTTTTCAAAAATGTATAGGTTTGCTAGTTTTCCCTAGGTGCCGGTAGAACTAGGGTTAAAAAATGTACAGCTAGGCACTTTTCCAAAAAAGGGTAATTTTTCACTGCAAAATTGTGATGTGACCACGTTGTGTTTTGCGCCGTTTCGTTTCGCGGACACTAGGCCGACCCACACAAGTAGGGTACCATTTTTCTTGGAAGACTTTGGGGAACGCAGGGTGGGTTGAAATTTGTGGATCCACGCAGATTCCAGAACTTTCCACCTCTGAAATGTGTAGAAAACTTCTTTATTTTTTACAATGTTTTAGGTTTGCAAGGGATTCTGGGTAACAGAACCTGATGGGAGGCAGTCAAGTCACTCCATACTGGATTCCCCTGGGTGTCTAGTTTTCAAAAATGTATAGGTTTGCTAGGTTTCCCTAGGTGCCGACAGAGCTAGGGTTAAAAACTACAGGTAGGCACTTTTCTAAAAAAGGGTCATTTTCACTGCGAAATTGATGTGTGACCACGTTGTGTTTTGCGCTGTTTCCCTTTTGCGGACACTAGGCCGACCCGCACAAGGGAGGTAGCATTTTTCTCTGAAGACTTTGGGGAACGTGGGGGGGCTGTGAATTTGTGGATCCACGCAGATTCCTGAAATTTCCACCACAGAAATGTGGGGAAAATATGTATTTTTGACAATTTTTTAGGTTTGCAAGGGATTCTGCATAACAGAACCTGGTGGGAGGCAGTCAAGTCACCCCATGCTGGATTCCCCTGGTGTCTAGTTTTCAAAAATGTATAGGTTTGCTAAGTTTCCCTAGGTGCCGGCAGAGCTAGGGTTCAAAAACTAAAGCTAGGCACTTTGCCAAAAAAGGGTCATTTTTCACTGCGAAATTGAGGTATGACCACGTTGCATTTTGCGCCATTTCCTGTCGCGGGCACTAGGCCGACCCACACAAGTGAGGTACCATTTTTCTTGGAAGACTTTGTGGAACGCAGGGAGGCTGGCAATTTGTGGATCCAAGCAGATTCCAGAACTTTCCACCACAGAAATGTGGGGAAAATGTGTTTATTTTGACACTTTTTTAGGTTTGCAAGGGATTCTGGGAAACAGAAACTGGTGGGAGGCAGTCAAGTCACCCCATCCTGGATTCCCCTGGGTATCTAGTTTTTAAAAATGTATAGGTTTGCTAGGTTTCCCTAGGTGCCAGCATAGCTAGAGTTAAAAAACTAGAGCTAGGCACTTTTATAAAAAAGGGTCATTTTTCACTGTGAAATTGAGGTGTGACCACGTTGCAGTTTGCGCCGTTTCCTGTCACGGACACTAGGCCGACCCGCACAAGTGAGGTACCATTTTTCTCGGAAGACTTTGGGGAACGCGGGGAGCTGGGAATTTGTGGATCCACGCAGATTCCAGAACTTTCCACCACAGAAATATAGTTTTTTTGACATTTTTTTAGGTTTGCAAGGTATTCTGCATAACAGAACCTGGTAGGAGGCAATCAAGTCACCTCATCCTGGATTCCCCTGGGTTTCTAGTTTTTAAAAATATATAGGTTTGCTAGGTTTCCCTAGGAGCTGGCAGAGGTAGGGTTCAAAAACTACAGCTAGACACTTTGCCAAAAAAGGGTCATTTTTCACTGTGAAATTGAGGTGTGACCATGTTGAGTTTTGCGCCGTTTCCTGTCGTGGGCACTAGGCCGACCCACACAAGTGAGGTACCATTTTTCTGGGAAGACTTTGGGGAATGCGGGGTGGGTGGAAATTTTTGTAACCACGCAGATTCCAGAACTTTCCACCACAGTAATGTGGGGAAAATTTCTTTTATAAGGACAATTTTTAGGTTTGGAAGGGATTCTGGGTAACAGAACCTGATGGGAGGCAGTCAAGTCACCCCATCCTGGATTCCCCTAGGTGTCTAGGTTTCAAAAATGTATATGTTTGCTAGGTTTCCCTAGGTGCCAGCAGAGCTAGGGTTATAAAACTACAGCTAGGCACTGTTCTAAAAAGGGTCATTTTTCACTGCGAAATTGAGGTGTAAGCACGTTGCGTTTTGCGCCATTTCCTGTCGCAGACACATGGCCGACACACACAAGTGAGGTACCATTTTTCTCGGAAGACTTTGGGGAATGCAGGGGGGTTGGGAATTTGTGGATCCACACATAGCCCAGAACTTTCCACCACAGAAATGTGCGGAAAGAGTGTTTTTTTCTGACAATTTTTTAGGTTTGCAAGGGATTCTGCGTAACATAACCTGGTGGGAGGCAGTCAAGTCACCCCATCCTGGATTTCCCCGGGTGTCTAGTTTTCAAAAATGTGTAGGTTTGCTAGGTTTCCCTAGGTGCCGGCAGAGCTCGGGTTCAAAAACTACAGCTAGGCACTTTTCCAAAAAAGGGTCATTTTTCACTGCGAAATTGAGTTTTGACCACCTTGCGTTTTGCGCCATTTCCTGTCGCGGACACTAGGCCGACCCAAAAAACTGAGGCACCATTTTTCTGGGAAGACTTAGGGTAACACCGGGTGGGTGGAAATTTGTGGATCCATGCAGATTCCAAAACTTTCCAACACAGAAACGTGGAAAAAATTTGTTTTTTTTGACAATTTTTTAGGTTTGCAAGGGATTCTGGGTAACAGAACCTGGTGAGAGGCAGTCAAGTCACCCCATCCTGGATTCCCCTGGGTATCTAGTTTTCAAAAATGTATAGGTTTGCTAGTTTTCCCTAGGTGCCGGCAGAACTAGGGTTAAAAAATCTACAGCTAGGCACTTTTCCAAAAAAGGGTAATTTTTCACTGCGAAATTGTGGTGTGACCACGTTGTGTTTTGCGCCGTTTCGTTTCGCGGACACTAGGCCGACAAACACAAGTAAGGTACCATTTTTCTTGGAAGACTTTGGGGAACGCAGGGTGGGTTGAAATTTGTGGATCCACGCAGATTCCAGAACTTTCCACCTCAGAAATGTGTAGAAAACGTCTTTATTTTTACAATGTTTTAGGTTTGCAAGGGATTCTGGGTAACAGAACCTGATGGGAGGCAGCCAAGTCACTCCATACTGGATTCCCCTGGGTGTCTAGTTTTCAAAAATGTATAGGTTTGCTAGGTTTCCCTAGGTGCCGCCAGAGCTAGGGTTAAAAAACCACAGCTAGACATTTTGCCAAAAAAGGGTAGTTTTTCACTGCGAAATTGAGGAGGGACCATGTTGCGTTTTGCGCCGTTTCCTGTCACGGGCACTATGCCGATCCACACAAGTGAGGTACCATTTTTCTGGGAAGACTTTGGGGAATGCAGGGTGGGTAGCAATTTGTGGGTCCACGAAGATTCCAGAACTTTCCACCACAGAAGTTTTTGGAAAATATTTTCTATTTGACACTTTTTTAGGTTTGCAAGGGATTCTGGGTAACAGAACCTAGTGGGAGGCAGTCAAGTCACCCCATCCTGGATTCCCCTGGGTGTCTAGTTTTCAAAAATGTACAGGTTTGCTAGGTTTCTCTAGGTGCCGACAGAGCTATGGTTAAAAAACTACAGGTAGGCACTTTTCTAAAAAAGGGTCATTTTCACTGCGAAATTGATGTGTGACCACGTTGTCTTTTGCGCTGTTTCCTCTTGCGGACACTAGGCCGACCCGCACAAGTGAGGTAGCATTTTTCTCTGAAGACTTTGGGGAACGTGGGGGGGCTGTGAATTTGTGGATCCATGCAGATTCCTGAAATTTTCACCACAGAAATGTGGGGAAAATATGTATTTTTGACAATTTTTTAGGTTTGCAAGGGATTCTGCGTAACAGAACCTGGTGGGAGGCAGTCAAGTCACCCCATCCTGGATTCCCCTGGTGTCTAGTTTTCAAAATTCAAAAATGTATAGGTTTGCTGAGTTTCCCTAGGTGCCGGCAGAGCTAGGGTTCAAAAACTAAAGCTAGGCACTTTGCCAAAAATGGGTCATTTTTCACTGCGAAATTGAGGTATGACCACGTTGCATTTTGCGCCATTTCCTGTCGCGGGCACTAGGCCGACCCACACAAGTGAGGTACCATTTTTCTTGGAAGACTTTGTGGAACGCGGGGGGCTGGTAATTTGTGGATCCAAGCAGATTCCAGAACTTTCCACCACAGAAATGTGGGGAAAATGTGTTTATTTTGACACTTTTTTAGGTTTGCAAGGGATTCTGGGAAACAGAACCTGGTGGGAGGCAGTCAAGTCACCCCATCCTGGATTCCCCTGGGTATCTAGTTTTCAAAAATGTATAGGTTTGCTAGGTTTCCCTAGGTGCCAGCATAGCTAGGGTTAAAAAACTAGAGTTAGGCACTTTTATAAAAAAGGGTCATTTTTCACTGTGAAATTGAGGTGTGACCACGTTGCAGTTTGCGCCGTTTCCTGTCACGGACACTAGGTCGACCCGCACAAGTGAGGTACCATTTTTCTCGGAAGACTTTGGGGAACGCGGGGAGCTGGGAATTTGTGGATCCACGCAGATTCCAGAACTTTCCACCACAGAAATATAGTGTTTTTGACATTTTTTTAGGTTTGCAAGGGATTCTGCATAACAGAACCTGGTAGGAGGCAATCAAGTCACCTCATCCTGGATTCCCCTGGGTGTCTAGTTTTTAAAAATATATAGGTTTGCTAGGTTTCCCTAGGAGCTGGCAGAGGTAGGGTTCAAAAACTACAGCTAGACACTTTGCCAAAAAAGGGTCATTTTTCACTGTGAAATTGAGGTGTGACCATGTTGAGTTTTGCGCCGTTTCCTGTCGTGGGCACTAGGCCGACCCACACAAGTGAGGTACCATTTTTCTGGAAAGACTTTGGGGAATGCGGGGTGGGTGGAAATTTTTGTAACCACGCAGATTCCAGAACTTTCCACCACAGTAATGTGGGGAAAATTTCTTTTATAAGGACAATTTTTAGGTTTGGAAGGGATTCTGGGTAACAGAACCTGATGGGAGGCAGTCAAGTCACCCCATCCTGGATTCCCCTGGGTGTCTAGTTTTCAAAAATGTATATGTTTGCTAGGTTTCCCTAGGTGCCAGCAGAGCTAGGGTTATAAAACTACAGCTAGGCACTGTTCTAAAAAGGGTCATTTTTCACTGCGAAATTGAGGTGTAAGCACGTTGCGTTTTGCGCCATTTCCTGTCGCAGACACATGGCCGACACACACAAGTGAGGTACCATTTTTCTCGGAAGACTTTGGGGAATGCAGGGGGTTTGGGAATTTGTGGATCCACACATAGTCCAGAACTTTCCACCACAGAAATGTGCGGAAAGAGTGTTTTTTCTGACAATTTTTTAGGTTTGCAAGGGATTCTGCGTAACATAACCTGGTGGGAGGCAGTCAAGTCACCCCATCCTGGATTTCCCCGGGTGTCTAGTTTTCAAAAATGTGTAGGTTTGCTAGGTTTCCCTAGGTGCTGGCAGAGCTAGGGTTCAAAAACTACAGCTAGGCACTTTTCCAAAAAAGGGTCATTTTTGACTGCGAAATTGTGGTGTGAACACATTGTGTTTTGCGCCGTTTCGTTTCGCGGACACTAGGCCGACAAACACAAGTAAGGTACCATTTTTCTTGGAAGACTTTGGGGAACGCAGGGTGGGTTGAAATTTGTGGATCCACGCAGATTCCAGAACTTTCCACCTCAGAAATGTGTAGAAAACGTCTTTATTTTTACAATGTTTTAGGTTTGCAATGGATTCTGGGTAACAGAACCTGATGGGAGGCAGTCAAGTCACTCCATACTGGATTCCCCTGGGTGTCTAGTTTTCAAAAATGTATAGGTTTGCTAGGTTTCCCTAGGTGCCGCCAGAGCTAGGGTTAAAAAACTACAGCTAGACATTTTGCCAAAAAAGGGTAGTTTTTCACTGCGAAATTGAGGAGGGACCATGTTGCGTTTTGCGCCGTTTCCTGTCACGGGCACTATGCCGATCCACACAAGTGAGGTACCATTTTTCTGGGAAGACTTTGGGGAATGCAGGGTGGGTAGCAATTTGTGGGTCCACGAAGATTCCAGAACTTTCCACCACAGAAGTTTTTGGAAAATATGTTCTATTTGACACTTTTTTAGGTTTGCAAGGGATTCTGGGTAACAGAACCTAGTGGGAGGCAGTCAAGTCACCCCATCCTGGATTCCCCTGGGTGTCTAGTTTTCAAAAATGTACAGGTTTGCTAGGTTTCTCTAGGTGCCGACAGAGCTATGGTTAAAAAACTACAGGTAGGCACTTTTCTAAAAAAGGGTCATTTTCACTGCGAAATTGATGTGTGACCACGTTGTGTTTTGCGCTGTTTCCTCTTGCGGACACGAGGCCGACCCGCACAAGTGAGGTAGCATTTTTCTCTGAAGACTTTGGGGAACGTGGGGGGGCTGTGAATTTGTGGATCCACGCAGATTCCTGAAATTTCCACCACAGAAATGTGGGGAAAATATGTATTTTTGACAATTTTTTAGGTTTGCAAGGGATTCTGCGTAACAGAACCTGGTGGGAGGCAGTCAAGTCACCCCATCCTGGATTCCCCTGGTGTCTAGTTTTCAAAAATGTATAGGTTTGCTAAGTTTCCCTAGGTGCCGGCAGAGCTAGGGTTCAAAAACTAAAGCTAGGCACTTTGCCAAAAATGGGTCATTTTTCACTGCGAAATTGTGGTATGACCACGTTGCATTTTGCGCCATTTCCTGTCGCGGGCACTAGGCCGACCCACACAAGTGAGGTACCATTTTTCTTGGAAGACTTTGTGGAACGCGGGGGGCTGGTAATTTGTGGATCCAAGCAGATTCCAGAACTTTCCACCGCAGAAATGTGGGGAAAATGTGTTTATTTTGACACTTTTTTAGGTTTGCAAGGGATTCTGGGAAACAGAACCTGGTGGGAGGCAGTCAAGTCACCCCATCCTGGATTCCCCTGGGTATCTAGTTTTCAAAAATGTATAGGTTTGCTAGGTTTCCCTAGGTGCCAGCATAGCTAGGGTTAAAAAACTAGAGCTAGGCACTTTTATAAAAAAGGGTCATTTTTCACTGTGAAATTGAGGTGTGACCACGTTGCAGTTTGCGCCGTTTCCTGTCACGGACACTAGGCCGACCCGCACAAGTGAGGTACCATTTTTCTCGGAAGACTTTGGGGAACGCGGGGAGCTGGGAATTTGTGGATCCACGCAGATTCCAGAACTTTCCACCACAGAAATATAGTTTTTTTGACAATTTGTTAGGTTTGCAAGGGATTCTGCATAACAGAACCTGGTAGGAGGCAATCAAGTCACCTCATCCTGGATTCCCCTGGGTGTCTAGTTTTTAAAAATATATAGGTTTGCTAGGTTTCCCTAGGAGCTGGCAGAGGTAGGGTTCAAAAACTACAGCTAGACACTTTGCCAAAAA
Organism: Triturus cristatus; assembly: GCF_964204655.1. Taxonomy (NCBI): domain Eukaryota; kingdom Metazoa; phylum Chordata; class Amphibia; order Caudata; family Salamandridae; genus Triturus; species Triturus cristatus. Next base: position 919,497,108 of record NC_140592.1, on the reverse strand, counting down.
AGGGTCATTTTTCTCTGTGAAATTGAGGTGTGACCATGTTGAGTTTTGCGCCGTTTCCTGTCGTGGGCACTAGGCCGACCCACACAAGTGAGGTACCATTTTTCTGGGAAGACTTTGGGGAATGCGGGGTGGGTGGAAATTTTTGTAACCACGCAGATTCCAGAACTTTCCACCACAGTAATGTGGGAAAAATTTCTTTTATAAGGACAATTTTTTAGGTTTGCAAGGGATTCTGCGTAACATAACCTGGTGGGAGGCAGTCAAGTCACACCATCCTGGATTTCCCCGGGTGTCTAGTTTTCAAAAATGTGTAGGTTTGCTTGGTTTCCCTAGGTGCCGGCAGAGCTAGGGTTCAAAAACTACAGCTAGGCACTTTTCCAAAAAAGGGTCATTTTTCACTGCGAAATTGAGTTTTGACCACCTTGCGTTTTGCACCATTTCCTGTCGCGGACACTAGGCCGACCCAAAAAACTGAGGTACCATTTTTCTGGGAAGACTTTGGGTAACACCGGGTGGGTGGAAATTTGTGGATCCATGCAGATTCCAAAACTTATCAACACAGAAATGTGGGGAAAATGTGTTTTTTTTTTACAATTTCTTAGGTTTGCAAGGGATTCTGCGTAGCAGAACCTGGTGGGAGGAAGTCAAGTCACCCCATCCTGGATTTCCCTGGGTGTCTAGTTTTCAAAAATGTATATGTTTTCTAGGTTCCCCTAGGTGCCAGCAGAGCTAGGGTTAAAAAACTACAGCTAGGCACTGTTCTAAAAATGGGTCATTTTTCACTGCGAAATTGAGGTGTAAGCACGTTGCGTTTTGCGCCATTTCCTGTCGCAGACACATGGCCGAGACACACAAGTGAGGTACCATTTTTCTCGGAAGACTTTGGGGAATGCGGGGGGGTTGGGAATTTGTGGATCCACACAGATTCCAGAACTTTCCACCACAGAAATGTGGGGAAAATGTGTTTTTTCTGACAATTTTTTAGGTTTGCAAGGGATTCTGCATAACAGAACCTGGTGGGAGGCAGTCAAGTCACCCCATCCTGGATTTCCCTGGGTGTCTAGTTTTAAAAAATGTATAGGTTTGCTAGGTTTCCCTAGGTGCCGGCAGAGCTAGGGTTAAAAAACTACAGCTAGGCACTTTTCCAAAAACGGGTAATTTTTCACTGCGAAATTGAGGTTTGACCACCTTGCATTTTGCGCCATTTCCTGTCGCGGACACTAGGCCGACCCAAACAACTGAGGTACCATTTTTCTGGCAAGACTTTGGGTAACACCGGGTGGGTGGAAATTTGTGGATCCACGCAGATTCCAAAACTTTCCAACACAGAAATGTGGGGAAAATGTGTTTTTTTTGACAATTTCTTAGATTTGCAAGGGATTCTGCATAGCAGAACCTGGTGGGAGGAAGTCAAGTCACCCCATCCTGGATTCCCCTGGGTGTCTAGTTTTAAAAAATGTATAGGTTTGCTAGGTTTCCCTGGGAGCCGGCAGAGCTAGGGTTCAAAAGCTACAGCTAGGCACTTTTCTAAAAAAGGGTAAATTTTAACTGCGAAATTGAGGTGTGACCACGTTGCGTTTTGTGAAGTTTCCTGGTGCGGACACTAGGCCGACCCACACAAGTGAGGTACCATTTTTCTCGGAAGACGTTTGGGAATGTGGGGGGGCTGGGAATTTATGGATCCACGCAGATTCCATTACGTTCCACCACATAAATGTGGGGAAAATGATGTCTTTTTGGCAATTTTTAAGGTGTGCAAGAGATTCTGGGTAACAGAACCTGGTGAGATGCAGTCAAGTCACCCCATCCTGGATTCCCCTGGGTATCTAGTTTTCAAAAATGTATAGGTTTGCTAGTTTTCCCTAGGTGCCGGCAGAACTAGGGTTAAAAAATCTACAGCTAGGCACTTTTCCAAAAAAGGGTAATTTTTCACTGCAAAATTGTGGTGTGACCACGTTGTGTTTTGCGCCGTTTCGTTTCGCGGACACTAGGCCGACCCACACAAGTAAGGTACCATTTTTCTTGGAAGACTTTGGGGAACGCAGAGTGGGTTGAAATTTGTGGATCCACGCAGATTCCAGAACTTTCCACCTCAGAAATGTGTAGAAAACGTCCTTTTTTTTACAATGTTTTAGGTTTGCAAGGGATTCTGGGTAACAGAACCTGATGGGAGGCAGTCAAGTCACTCCATACTGGATTCCCCTGGGTGTCTAGTTTTCAAAAATTTATAGGTTTGCTAGGTTTCCCTAGGTGCCGCCAGAGCTAGGGTTAAAAAACTACAGCTAGACATTTTGCCAAAAAAGGGTCGTTTTTCACTGCGAAATTGAGGAGTGACCATGTTGCGTTTTGCGCCGTTTCCTGTCACGGGCACTATGCCGATCCACACAAGTGAGGTACCATTTTTCTGGGAAGACTTTGGGGAATGCAGGGTGGGTAGCAATTTGTGGATCCACGAAGATTCCAGAACTTTCCACCACAGAAGTTTTTGGAAAATGTGTTTTATTTGACAATTTTTTAGGTTTGCAAGGGATTCGGCGTAACAGAACCTGGTGGGAGGCAGTCAAGTTACCCCATTCTAGAGTCCCCTGGGTGTATAGTTTTCAAAAATGTATAGGTTTGCTAGGTTTCCCTAGGTGCCGGCAGAGCAAGGGTTAAAAAACTACAGCTAGACACTTTGCCAAGAAAGGGTCATTTTTCTCTGCGAAATTGAGGTGTGACCACGTTGCGTTTTGCGCCGTTTCCTGTCGTGGGCACTAGGCCGACCCATACAAGTGAGGTACCATTTTTCTGGGAAGACTTTGAGGAACGCAGGGTGGGTAGCAATTTGTGGATCCACGCAGATTCCAGAACTTTCCACCACAGAAATCTGGGGAAAATGTGTTTTTTGTGATAATTTTTTAGGTTTACAAGGGATTCTGGGTAACAGAACCTGGTGGGAGGCAGTCAAGTCACCCCATCCTGGATTCCCCTTCGTGTCTAGTTTTCAGAAATATATAGGTTTGCTAGGTTTCCCTAGGTGCCGGCAGAGCTAGAGTTCAAAAACTACAGCTAGACACATTGCCAAGAAAGGGTCATTTTTCTCTGCGAAATTGAGGTGTGACCACGTTGCGTTTTGCGCCGTTTCCTGTTGTGGGCACTAGGCCGACCCATACAAGTGAGGTACCATTTTTCTGGGAAGACTTTGAGGAACGCAGGGTGGGTAGCAATTTGTGGATCCATGCAGATTCCAGAACTTTCCACACAGAAATGTGGGGAAAATGTGTTTTTTGTGACAATTTTTTAGATTTACAAGGGATTCTGGGTAACAGAACCTGGTGGGAGGCAGTCAAGTCACCCCATCCTGGATTCCCCTGTGTGTCTAGTTTTCAGAAATGTATAGGTTTGCTAGGTTTCTCTAGGTGCCGACAGAGCTAGGGTTAGAAAACTACAGGTAGGCACTTTTCTAAAAAAGGGTCATTTTTCACTGCCAAATTGAGGTGTGACTACGTTGCGTTTTGAGCCGTTTCCTCTCGCAGGCACTCAGCTGACCCACACAAGTGAGGTACCATTTTTCGTGGAAGACTTTGGGGAACGCAGGGTGGGTTGAAATTTGTGGATCCACGAAGATTCCAGAACTTTCCACCACAGAAATGTGTGGAAAACGTCTTTTTTTGACAATGTCTTAGGTTTGCAATGGATTCTGGGTAACAGAACCTGATGGGAGGCAGTCAAGTCACCCCATACTGGATTCCCCTGGGTGTCTAATTTACAAAAATGTATAGGTTTGCTAGGTTTCCCTAGGTGCCACCAGAGCTAGGGTTAAAAAACTACAGCTATACATTTTGCCAAAAAAGGGTCATTTTTCACTGCGAAATTGAGGAGTGACCATGTTGCGTTTTGCGCCGTTTCCCGTCACGGGCACTAGGCTGATCCACCCAAGTGAGGTACCATTTTTCTTGGAAGACTTTGGGGAATGCGGGGTGGGTAGCAATTTGTGGATCCACGCAGATTCCAGAACTTTCCACCACAGAAGTTTTTGGAAAATGTGTTTTATTTGACAATTTTTTAGGTTTGCAAGGGATTCTGGGTAACAGAACCTGGTGGGAGGCAGTCAAGTTACCCCATCCTAGATTCCCCTGGGTGTCTAGTTTAGAAAGATTTATAGGGTTGCTAGGTTTCCCTAGGTGCCGGCAGAGCTAGGGTTAAAAAACTACAGCTAGAAACTTTTCCAAAAGTGGGTCATTTTTCTCTGCGAAATTGAGGTGGGACCACGTTGCGTTTGCGCCGTTTCCTGTCGCGGGCACTAGGTCAACCCACACAAGTGAGGTACCATTTTTCTGGGAAGACTTTGGGGAACACAGGGCGTGTAGAAATTTGGGGATCCACGCAGGTTCCAGAACTTTCCACCACAGAAATGAGGGGAAAATGTGTTTTTGTGACAATTTTTTAGGTTTACATTGGATTCTGGGTAACAAAACCTGGTGGCAGGCAGTCAAGTCACCCCATCCTGGATTCCCCTGCGTGTCTAGTTTTCAGAAATGTATAGGTTTGCTAGGTTTCTCTAGGTGCCGACAGAGCTAGGGTTAAAAAACTACAGGTAGGCACTTTTCTAAAAAAGGGTCATTTTTCACTGCCAAATTGAGGTGTGACCACGTTGCGTTTTGAGCCGTTTCCTCTCGCGGGCACTCAGCTGACCCACACAAGTGAGGTACCATTTTTCTGGGAAGACTTTGGGGAACGCGGGGTGGGTGGAAATTTGTGGATCCACGCAGATTCCAGAACTTTCCACCACAGAAATGTGGGGAAAATGTGTTTTTTGTGACAATGTTTTAGGTTTACAAGGGATTCTGGGTAACACAACCTGGTGGGAGGCCGTCAAGTCACCCCATCCTGGATTCCCCTGCATGTCTAGTTTTCAGAAATGTATAGGTTTGCTTGGTTTCCCTAGGTGCCGGCAGAGCTAGGGTTAAAAAACTACAGCTAGACACTTTGCCAAAAAAGGGTCATTTTTCTCTGCGAAATTGAGGTGTGACTACGTTGCGTTTTGCGTCGTTTCCTGTCGCGGGCACTAAGCCGACCCACACAAGTGAGGTACCATTTTTCTGGGAAGACTTTGGGGAACACGGGGCGGGTAGAAATTTTTGGATTCACGCAGATTCCAAAACTTTCCACCACAGAAATGTGGGGAAAATGTGTTTTTTGTGACAATTTTTTAGGTTTACAAGGGATTCTGGGTAACAGAACCTAGTGGGAGGCAGTCAAGTCACCCCATCCTGGATTCCCCTGCGTGTCTAGTTTTCAGAAATGTATAGGTTTGCTTGGTTTCCCTAGGTGCCGGCAGAGCTAGGGTTCAAAAACTACAGCTAGACAGTTTGCCAAAAAGGGTCATTTTTCTCTGCGAAATTGAGGTGTGACCACGTTGCGTTTTGCGCCGTTTCCTGTCGCGGGCACTAAGCTGAACCACACAAGCGAGGTACCATTTTTCTGGGAAGACTTTGGGGAACACGGGGCAGGTAGAAATTTGTGGATCCAAGCAGGTTCCAGAACTTTCCACCACAGAAATGTGGGGAAAATGTGTTTTTTGTGACAATTGTTTAGGTTTACAAGGGATTCTGGGTAACAGATTCTGGTGGGAGGCAGTCAAGTCACCCCATCCTGGATTCCCATGCATGTCTAGTTTTCAGAAATGTATAGGTTTGCTAGGTTTCTCTAGGTGCCGACAGAGCTAGGGTTAAAAAGCTACAGGTAGGCACTTTTCTATGAAAGGGTCATTTTTCACTGCCAAATTGTGGTGTGACCACGTTGCGTTTTGAGCCGTTTCCTCTCGCGGGCACTCAGCTGACCCACACAAGTGAGGTACTATTTTTCTGGGAAGACTTTGGGGAACGTGGGGTGGGTGGAAATTTTTGTATCCACGCAGATTCCAGAACTTTCCACCACAGAAATGTGGGGAAAATTTGTTTTTTTGGACAGTTTTTAAGGTTTGCAAGGGATTCTGGGTAACAGAACTTGGTGGGAGGCAGTCAAGTCACCCCATCCTGGATTCCCCTGGTTGTCTAGATTTCAAAAATGTATAGTTTTGCTAGGTTTCTCTCGGTGCCGACAGAGCTATGGTTAAAAACTACAGGTAGGCACTTTTCTTAAAAAGGGTCATTTTTCACTGCCAAATTGAGGTGTGACCACATTGCGTTTTGAGCCGTTTCCTCTCGCGGACCCTAGGCCGACCCACACAAGTAAGGTGCCATTTTTCTTGGAAGACTTTGGGGAACTCGGGGGGGTTGGGAATTTGTGGAACTACGCAGATTCCAGAACTTTCCACCACAGAAATGTGGGGAAAATGTGTTTTTTGGACACTTTTTTAGGTTTGCAAGGGATTCTGCGTAACAGAACCTGGTGGGAGGCAGTCAAGTCACCCCATCCTGGATTCCCCTGGTGTCTAGTTTTAAAAAATGTATAGGGTTGCAAGGTTACCTTAGGTGCCGGCAGAGCTAGGGTTTGAAAACTACAGCTAGACACTTTGCCAAAAAAGGGTAATTTTTCACTTCGAAATTGAGTTGTGACCACGTTTCATTTTGCGCCGTTTCCTGTCGCGGGCACTACGCCGACCCACACAACTGAGGTACCATTTTTCTGGGAAGACTTTGGGTAACACCGGGTGGGTGGAAATTTGTGAATCCACTCAGATTCCAGAACGTTCCACCACAGAAATGTGGGGAAAAGGTGTTTTTTGGACACTTTTTTAGGTTTGCAAGGGATTCTGCGTAACAGAACCTGGTGGGAGGCAGTCAAGTCACCCCATGCTGGATTCCCCTGGTGTCTAGTATTCAAAAATGAATAGGTTTGCTAGGTTTCCCTAGGTGCCGGCAGAGCTAGGGTTAAAAAACTACAGCTAGAAACTTTGCCAAAAAAGGGTCATTTTTCACTGCGAAATTGAGGAGTGACCATGTTGCGTTTTGCGCCGTTTTCTGTCGCGGGCACTAGACCGACCCACACAAGTGAGGTAGCATTTTTCTGAGAAGACTTTGGGGAACGCGTGGTGGGTAGCAAATTGTGGATCCACGCAGATTCCAGAACTTTCGACCACAGAAATGTGGGGAAAATGTGTTTTTTGTGACAATAATTTAGGTTTACAAGGGATTTTGGGTAACAGAACCTGGTGGAAGGCAGTCAAGTCACCCCATCCTGGATTTCCCTGGGTGTCTAGTTTTCAAAAATGTATAGGTTTACTAGGTTTCTCTAGGTGCCGACAGAGCTAGGGTTAAAAAACTATAGGTAGGCACTTTTCTAAAAAAGGGTCATTTTTCACTGCGAAATTGAGGTGTGGCCACGTTGCGTTTTTGCGACGTTTCCTGTTTCGGGCACTTAGCTGACCCACACAAGTGAGGTACTATTTTTCTGGGAAGACTTTGGGGAACGCGGGGTGGGTGGAAATTGTTGTATCCACGCAGATTCCAGAACTTTCCACCACAGAAATGTGGGGAAAATGTGTTTTTTTTAATGAGTTTTTAGGTTTGTAAGGGATTCTGGGTAACAGAACCTGGTGGGAGGCAGTGAAGTCACCCCATCCTGGATTCCCCAGGGTGTCTAGTTTTGAAAAATGTATAGGTTTGCTAGGTTTCCTTAGATGCCAGCAGAGCTAGGGTTCAAAAACTACAGCTAGGCACATTTCCAAAAAAGCTTAATTTTTCACTTCGAAATTGAGGTGTGACCACTTTGCGTTTTGCGCTGTTTCCTGTCGCGGACACTAGGCTGACCCACACAAGTAAGGTACCATTTTTCACGGAAGACTTTGGGGAACGCATGATAAGTGGAAATTTTTGCGTCCACGCAGATTCCATTACTTTTCACCACAGAAATGGTGGGAAAATGTGTTTTTTTTTACAATTTTTTAGGTTTGCAAGGGATTCGGCGTGACCGAACCTGGTGGGAGGCAGTCAAGTCACCCCATCCTGGATTCCCCTGGGTGTCTAGATTTAAAAAATGTATAGGTTTGCTAGGTTTCCCTAGGTGACGGCAGAGCTAGGGTTCAAACACTACAGCTAGGCACTCTTCCAAAAAAGGGTCATTTTTCACTGCGAAATTGAGGAGTGACCACGTTGCTTTTTGCGCCGTTTCCTGTCGCGGACACTAAGCTGCCCACACAAGTTAGGTACCATTTTTCTGGGAAAACTTTGGGGAACGTGGGATGGGTTGCAATTTGTGGATCCATGCAGATTACAGAACTTTCCACCACAGAAATGTGGGGAAAATGTGTTTTTTAAAATAATTTTTTAGGTTTGCAAGAGATTCTGGGTAACAGAACCTGGTGGGAGGCAGTCAAATCACCCCATCCTGGATTCCCCTCGGTGTCTAGTTTTCAAAAATGTGTAGGTTTGCTATGTTTCCCTAGATGTCACCAGAGCTAGGGTTCAAAAACTACAGCAAGGCACTTTTCCAAAAAAGGGTCACTTTTCACAGCGAAATAGAGGTGTGACCACGTTGCGTTGTTCGCCGTTTCCTGGCGCGGACACCAGGCCGCACCCACACAAGTGAGGTACCATTTTTCTCGGAAGACTCTGGGGAATGCGTGGGGGCTGGGAATTTGTGGATCGAAGCAGATTCCAGAACTTTCCACCACAGAAATGTGGGGAAAATATGTTTTTTTTTACACTTTTTTAGGTTTGCAATGGATTCGGGTTACAGAACCTGGTGGGAGGCAGTCAAGTCACCCCATCCTGGATTCCCATTGGTGTCTAGTTTTCAAAAATGTATAGGTTTTCTAGGTTTCCCTAGGTGACGGCAGAGCTAGAGTTTAAAAACTACAGCTAGGAACTTTTCTAAAAAAGGGTAATTTTTCCCTGCGAAATTGAGGTTTGACCACGTTGTGTTTTGTGCCATTTCCTGTCTTGGACACTAGGCCGACCCACACAAGTGAGGTACCAATTTTCTGGGAAGACTTTGGGGAACGCAGGGTGGGTTACAATTTGTGGATCCACGCTGATTCCAGAACTTTACACCACAGAAATGTGGGGAAAATGTGTATTTTTTTACACTTTTTTAGGTTTGCAAGGGATTCTTTTTAACAGAACCTGGTGGGAGGCAGTCAATTCACCCCATCCTGGATTCCCCTGGGTGTCTAGTTTTAAAACATGTATAGGTGTGCTAGGTTTACCTAGGTGCCAGCAGACCTAGGGTTCAAACACTACAGCTAGGCACTTTTCCAAAAAAGGGTCATTTTTCACTGCGAAATTGAGGTGTGACCACGTTGCGTTTTGCGCCGTTTCCTGTCGCGGACACTAGGCTGAACCCACACAAGTAAGGTATAATTTTTCTCAGAAGACTTTGAGGAATGCGGGGGGGGGGGGTTGGGAATTTGTGGATCCAAGCAGATTCCATAACTTTCCACCACAGAAATGTGGGGAAAATTTGTTTTTTTAAAAACTTTTTTAGGTTTGCAAGGGATTCTGGGTAACAGAACCTGGTGGGAGGCAGTCAAGTCACCCCATCCTGGATTCCCCTGGGAGTCTAGTTTTCAAAAATTTATAGGTTTTCTAGTTTTCCCTAGGTGCCGGCAGAGCTAGGGTTCAAAAACTACAGCTAGGCGCTTTTCCAAAAATGGGTCATTTTTCACTGCGAAATTGAGGATTGACCACGTTGCGTTTTACGCCATTTCCTGTCGAGGGCACTTGGCTGACCCACACAAGTGAGGTACCATTTTGCTGGGAAGACTTTGGGGAATGCGGGGTGGATAGCAATTTGTGGATCCACGCAGATTCCAGAACTTTCCACCACAGAAATATGGGGAAAATGTGTTATTTTGAACAATTTTTTAGGTTTGCAAGGGATTCTGGGTAACAGAACCTGGTAGGAGGCACTCAATTCACCCAATCCTGAATTCCCCTGGGTGTTTAGTTTTCAAAAATGTATAGGTGTGCTAGGTTTCCCTAGGTGCCGGCAGAGCAAGGGTCAAAAAACTACAGCTCTGCACTTTTCCAAAAAAGAGCCATTTTTTATTGCGAAATTGAGTTGTCACCACGTTGCGTTTTGCACCGTTTCCTGTCGCGGGCACTAGGCGACCCACACAAGTGAGGTACCATTTTTCTGGCAAGACTTTGGGTAACACCGGGTGGGTGGAAATTTGTGGATCCACGCAGATTCCAAAACTTTCCAACACAGAAATGTGGGGAAAATGTGTTTTTTTTTACAATTTCTTAGGTTTGCAAGGGATTCTGCATAGCAGAACCTGGTGGGAGGAAGTCAAGTCACCCCATCCTGGATTCCCCTGGGTGTCTAGTTTTAAAAAATGTATAGGTTTGCTAGGTTTCCCTGGGAGCCGGCAGAGCTAGGGTTCAAAAGCTACAGCTAGGCACTTTTCTAAAAAAGTGTAAATTTTAACTGCGAAATTGAGGTGTGACCACATTGCGTTTTGTGAAGTTTCCTGGTGCGGACACTAGGCCGACCCACACAAGTGAGGTACCATTTTTCTCGGAAGACTTTTGGGAATGTGGGGGGGATGGGAATTTATGGAACCACGCAGATTCCATTACGTTCCACCACATAAATGTGGGGAAAATGATGTCTTTTTGACAATTTTTTAGGTTTGCAAGGGATTCTGGGTAACAGAACCTGGTGAGAGGCAGTCAAGTCACCCCATCCTGGATTCCCCTGGGTATCTAGTTTTCAAAAATGTATAGGTTTGCTAGTTTTCCCTAGGTGCCGGTAGAACTAGGGTTAAAAAATGTACAGCTAGGCACTTTTCCAAAAAAGGGTAATTTTTCACTGCAAAATTGTGATGTGCCACGTTGTGTTTTGCGCCGTTTCGTTTCGCGGACACTAGGCCGACCCACACAAGTAGGGTACCATTTTTCTTGGAAGACTTTGGGGAACACAGGGTGGGTTGAAATTTGTGGATCCACGCAGATTCCAGAACTTTCCACCTCTGAAATGTGTAGAAAACTTCTTTATTTTTACAATGTTTTAGGTTTGCAAGGGATTCTGGGTAACAGAACCTGATGGGAGGCAGTCAAGTCACTCCATACTGGATTCCCCTGGGTGTCTAGTTTTCAAAAATGTATAGGTTTGCTAGGTTTCCCTAGGTGCCGCCAGAGCTAGGGTTAAAAAACTACAGCTAGACATTTTGCCAAAAAAGGGTCGTTTTTCACTGCGAAAATGAGGAGTGACCATGTTGCGTTTTGTGCCGTTTCCTGTCACGGGCACTATGCCGATCCACACAAGTGAGGTACCATTTTTCTGGAAAGACTTTGGGGAATGCAGGGTGGGTAGCAATTTGTGGATCCACGAAGATTCCAGAACTTTCCACCACAGAAGTTTTTGGAAAATGTGTTCTATTTGACACTTTTTTAGGTTTGCAAGGGATTCTGGGTAACAGAACCTAGTGGGAGGCAGTCAAGTCACCCCATCCTGTATTCCCCTGGGTGTCTAGTTTTCAAAAATGTACAGGTTTGCTAGGTTTCTCTAGGTGCCGACAGAGCTATGGTTAAAAAACTACAGGTAGGCACTTTTCTAAAAAAGGGTCATTTTCACTGCGAAATTGATGTGTGACCACGTTGTGTTTTGCGCTGTTTCCCTTTTGCGGACACTAGGCCGACCCGCACAAGGGAGGTAGCATTTTTCTCTGAAGACTTTGGGGAACGTGGGGGGGCTGTGAATTTGTGGATCCACGCAGATTCCTGAAATTTCCACCACAGAAATGTGGGGAAAATATGTATTTTTGACAATTTTTTAGGTTTGCAAGGGATTCTGCATAACAGAACCTGGTGGGAGGCAGTCAAGTCACCCCATGCTGGATTCCCCTGGTGTCTAGTTTTCAAAAATGTATAGGTTTGCTAAGTTTCCCTAGGTGCCGGCAGAGCTAGGGTTCAAAAACTAAAGCTAGGCACTTTGCCAAAAAAGGGTCATTTTTCACTGCGAAATTGAGGTATGACCACGTTGCATTTTGCGCCATTTCCTGTCGCGGGCACTAGGCCGACCCACACAAGTGAGGTACCATTTTTCTTGGAAGACTTTGTGGAACGCAGGGAGGCTGGCAATTTGTGGATCCAAGCAGATTCCAGAACTTTCCACCACAGAAATGTGGGGAAAATGTGTTTATTTTGACACTTTTTTAGGTTTGCAAGGGATTCTGGGAAACAGAACCTGGTGGGAGGCAGTCAAGTCACCCCATCCTGGATTCCCCTGGGTATCTAGTTTTTAAAAATGTATAGGTTTGCTAGGTTTCCCTAGGTGCCAGCATAGCTAGAGTTAAAAAACTAGAGCTAGGCACTTTTATAAAAAAGGGTCATTTTTCACTGTGAAATTGAGGTGTGACCACGTTGCAGTTTGCGCCGTTTCCTGTCACGGACACTAGGCCGACCCGCACAAGTGAGGTACCATTTTTCTCGGAAGACTTTGGGGAACGCGGGGAGCTGGGAATTTGTAGATCCACGCAGATTCCAGAACTTTCCACCACAGAAATATAGTTTTTTTGACATTTTTTTAGGTTTGCAAGGTATTCTGCATAACAGAACCTGGTAGGAGGCAATCAAGTCATCCTGGATTCCCCTGGGTGTCTAGTTTTTAAAAATATATAGGTTTGCTAGGTTTCCCTAGGAGCTGGCAGAGGTAGGGTTCAAAAACTACAGCTAGACACTTTGCCAAAAAAGGGTCATTTTTCACTGTGAAATTGAGGTGTGACCATGTTGAGTTTTGCGCCGTTTCCTGTCGTGGGCACTAGGCCGACCCACACAAGTGAGGTACCATTTTTCTGGGAAGACTTTGGGGAATGCGGGGTGGGTGGAAATTTTTGTAACCACGCAGATTCCAGAACTTTCCACCACAGTAATGTGGGGAAAATTTCTTTTATAAGGACAATTTTTAGGTTTGGAAGGGATTCTGGGTAACAGCACCTGATGGGAGGCAGTCAAGTCACCCCATCCTGGATTCCCCTAGGTGTCTAGGTTTCAAAAATGTATATGTTTGCTAGGTTTCCCTAGGTGCCAGCAGAGCTAGGGTTATAAAACTACAGCTAGGCACTGTTCTAAAAAGGGTCATTTTTCACTGCGAAATTGAGGTGTAAGCACGTTGCGTTTTGCGCCATTTCCTGTCGCAGACACATGGCCGACACACACAAGTGAGGTACCATTTTTCTCGGAAGACTTTGGGGAATGCAGGGGGGTTGGGAATTTGTGGATCCACACATAGTCCAGAACTTTCCACCACAGAAATGTGCGGAAAGAGTGTTTTTTTCTGACAATTTTTTAGGTTTGCAAGGGATTCTGCGTAACATAACCTGGTGGGAGGCAGTCAAGTCACCCCATCCTGGATTTCCCCGGGTGTCTAGTTTTCAAAAATGTGTAGGTTTGCTAGGTTTCCCTAGGTGCCGGCAGAGCTAGGGTTCAAAAACTACAGCTAGGCACTTTTCCAAAAAAGGGTCATTTTTCACTGCGAAATTGAGTTTTGACCACCTTGCGTTTTGCGCCATTTCCTGTCGCGGACACTAGGCCGACCCAAAAAACTGAGGTACCATTTTTCTGGGAAGACTTAGGGTAACACCGGGTGGGTGGAAATTTGTGGATCCATGCAGATTCCAAAACTTTCCAACACAGAAACGTGGAAAAAATGTGTTTTTTTTGACAATTTTTTAGGTTTGCAAGGGATTCTGGGTAACAGAACCTGGTGAGAGGCAGTCAAGTCACCCCATCCTGGATTCCCCTGGGTATCTAGTTTTCAAAAATGTATAGGTTTGCTAGTTTTCCCTAGGTGCCGGCAGAACTAGGGTTAAAAAATCTACAGCTAGGCACTTTTCCAAAAAAGGGTAATTTTTCACTGCGAAATTGTGGTGTGACCACGTTGTGTTTTGCGCCGTTTCGTTTCGCGGACACTAGGCTGACAAACACAAGTAAGGTACCATTTTTCTTGGAAGACTTTGGGGAACGCAGGGTGGGTTGAAATTTGTGGATCCACGCAGATTCCAGAACTTTCCACCTCAGAAATGTGTAGAAAACGTCTTTATTTTTACAATGTTTTAGGTTTGCAAGGGATTCTGGGTAACAGAACCTGATGGGAGGCAGCCAAGTCACTCCATACTGGATTCCCCTGGGAGTCTAGTTTTCAAAAATGTATAGGTTTGCTAGGTTTCCCTAGGTGCCGCCAGAGCTAGGGTTAAAAAACTACAGCTAGACATTTTGCCAAAAAAGGGTAGTTTTTCACTGCGAAATTGAGGAGGGACCATGTTGCGTTTTGCGCCGTTTCCTGTCACGGGCACTATGCCGATCCACACAAGTGAGGTACCATTTTTCTGGGAAGACTTTGGGGAATGCAGGGTGGGTAGCAATTTGTGGGTCCACGAAGATTCCAGAACTTTCCACCACAGAAGTTTTTGGAAAATATGTTCTATTTGACACTTTTTTAGGTTTGCAAGGGATTCTGGGTAACAGAACCTAGTGGGAGGCAGTCAAGTCACCCCATCCTGGATTCCCCTGGGTGTCTAGTTTTCAAAAATGTACAGGTTTGCTAGGTTTCTCTAGGTGCCGACAGAGCTATGGTTAAAAAACTACAGGTAGGCACTTTTCTAAAAAAGGGTCATTTTCACTGCGAAATTGATGTGTGACCACGTTGTGTTTTGCGCTGTTTCCTCTTGCGGACACTAGGCCGACCCGCACAAGTGAGGTAGCATTTTTCTCTGAAGACTTTGGGGAACGTGGTGGGGCTGTGAATTTGTGGATCCATGCAGATTCCTGAAATTTCCACCACAGAAATGTGGGGAAAATATGTATTTTTGACAATTTTTTAGGTTTGCAAGGGATTCTGCGTAACAGAACCTGGTGGGAGGCAGTCAAGTCACCCCATCCTGGATTCCCCTGGTGTCTAGTTTTCAAAAATGTATAGGTTTGCTAAGTTTCCCTAGGTGCCGGCAGAGCTAGGGTTCAAAAACTAAAGCTAGGCACTTTGCCAAAAATGGGTCATTTTTCACTGCGAAATTGAGGTGTGACCACGTTGCATTTTGCGCCGTTTCCTGTCGCGGGCACTAGGCCGACCCACACAAGTGAGGTACCATTTTTCTTGGAAGACTTTGTGGAACGCGTGGGGCTGGTAATTTGTGGATCCAAGCAGATTCCAGAACTTTCCACCACAGAAATGTGGGGAAAATGTGTTTATTTTGACACTTTTTTAGGTTTGCAAGGGATTCTGGGAAACAGAACCTGGTGGGAGGCAGTCAAGTCACCCCATCCTGGATTCCCCTGGGTATCTAGTTTTCAAAAATGTATAGGTTTGCTAGGTTTCCCTAGGTGCCAGCATAGCTAGGGTTAAAAAACTAGAGTTAGGCACTTTTATAAAAAAGGGTCATTTTTCACTGTGAAATTGAGGTGTGACCACGTTGCAGTTTGCGCCGTTTCCTGTCACGGACACTAGGTCGACCCGCACAAGTGAGGTACCATTTTTCTCGGAAGACTTTGGGGAACGCGGGGAGCTGGGAATTTGTGGATCCACGCAGATTCCAGAACTTTCCACCACAGAAATATAGTTTTTTTGACATTTTTTTAGGTTTGCAAGGGATTCTGCATAACAGAACCTGGTAGGAGGCAATCAAGTCACCTCATCCTGGATTCCCCTGGGTGTCTAGTTTTTAAAAATATATAGGTTTGCTAGGTTTCCCTAGGAGCTGGCAGAGGTAGGGTTCAAAAACTACAGCTAGACACTTTGCCAAAAAAGGGTCATTTTTCACTGTGAAATTGAGGTGTGACCATGTTGAGTTTTGCGCCGTTTCCTGTCGTGGGCACTAGGCCGACCCACACAAGTGAGGTACCATTTTTCTGGGAAGACTTTGGGGAATGCGGGGTGGGTGGAAATTTTTGTAACCACGCAGATTCCAGAACTTTCCACCACAGTAATGTGGGGAAAATTTCTTTTATAAGGACAATTTTTAGGTTTGGAAGGGATTCTGGGTAACAGAACCTGATGGGAGGCAGTCAAGTCACCCCATCCTGGATTCCCCTGGGTGTCTAGTTTTCAAAAATGTATATGTTTGCTAGGTTTCCCTAGGTGCCAGCAGAGCTAGGGTTATAAAACTACAGCTAGGCACTGTTCTAAAAAGGGTCATTTTTCACTGCGAAATTGAGGTGTAAGCACGTTGCGTTTTGCGCCATTTCCTGTCGCAGACACATGGCCGACACACACAAGTGAGGTACCATTTTTCTCAGAAGACTTTGGGGAATGCAGGGGGTTTGGGAATTTGTGGATCCACACATAGTCCAGAACTTTCCACCACAGAAATGTGCGGAAAGAGTGTTTTTTCTGACAATTTTTTAGGTTTGCAAGGGATTCTGCGTAACATAACCTGGTGGGAGGCAGTCAAGTCACCCCATCCTGGATTTCCCCGGGTGTCTAGTTTTCAAAAATGTGTAGGTTTGCTAGGTTTCCCTAGGTGCCGGCAGAGCTAGGGTTCAAAAACTACAGCTAGGCACTTTTCCAAAAAAGGGTCATTTTTCACTGCGAAATTGTGGTGTGAACACATTGTGTTTTGCGCCGTTTCGTTTCGCGGACACTAGGCCGACAAACACAAGTAAGGTACCATTTTTCTTGGAAGACTTTGGGGAACGCAGGGTGGGTTGAAATTTGTGGATCCACGCAGATTCCAGAACTTTCCACCTCAGAAATGTGTAGAAAACGTCTTTATTTTTACAATGTTTTAGGTTTGCAATGGATTCTGGGTAACAGAACCTGATGGGAGGCAGTCAAGTCACTCCATACTGGATTCCCCTGGGTGTCTAGTTTTCAAAAATGTATAGGTTTGCTAGGTTTCCCTAGGTGCCGCCAGAGCTAGGGTTAAAAAACTACAGCTAGACATTTTGCCAAAAAAGGGTAGTTTTTCACTGCGAAATTGAGGAGGGACCATGTTGCGTTTTGCGCCGTTTCCTGTCACGGGCACTATGCCGATCCACACAAGTGAGGTACCATTTTTCTGGGAAGACTTTGGGGAATGCAGGGTGGGTAGCAATTTGTGGGTCCACGAAGATTCCAGAACTTTCCACCACAGAAGTTTTTGGAAAATATGTTCTATTTGACACTTTTTTAGGTTTGCAAGGGATTCTGGGTAACAGAACCTAGTGGGAGGCAGTCAAGTCACCCCATCCTGGATTCCCCTGGGTGTCTAGTTTTCAAAAATGTACAGGTTTGCTAGGTTTCTCTAGGTGCCGACAGAGCTATGGTTAAAAAACTACAGGTAGGCACTTTTCTAAAAAAGGGTCATTTTCACTGCGAAATTGATGTGTGACCACGTTGTGTTTTGCGCTGTTTCCTCTTGCGGACACTAGGCCGACCCGCACAAGTGAGGTAGCATTTTTCTCTGAAGACTTTGGGGAACGTGGGGGGGCTGTGAATTTGTGGATCCATGCAGATTCCTGAAATTTCCACCACAGAAATGTGGGGAAAATATGTATTTTTGACAATTTTTTAGGTTTGCAAGGGATTCTGCGTAACAGAACCTGGTGGGAGGCAGTCAAGTCACCCCATCCTGGATTCCCCTGGTGTCTAGTTTTCAAAAATGTATAGGTTTGCTAAGTTTCCCTAGGTGCCGGCAGAGCTAGGGTTCAAAAACTAAAGCTAGGCACTTTGCCAAAAATGGGTCATTTTTCACTGCGAAATTGTGGTATGACCACGTTGCATTTTGCGCCATTTCCTGTCGCGGGCACTAGGCCGACCCACACAAGTGAGGTACCATTTTTCTTGGAAGACTTTGTGGAACGCGGGGGGCTGGTAATTTGTGGATCCAAGCAGATTCCAGAACTTTCCACCGCAGAAATGTGGGGAAAATGTGTTTATTTTGACACTTTTTTAGGTTTGCAAGGGATTCTGGGTAACAGAACCTGGTGGGAGGCAGTCAAATCACCCCATCCTGGATTCCCCTCGGTGTCTAGTTTTCAAAAATGTGTAGGTTTGCTATGTTTCCCTAGATGTCACCAGAGCTAGGGTTCAAAAACTACAGCAAGGCACTTTTCCAAAAAAGGGTCATTTTTCACTGCGAAATAGAGGTGTGACCACGTTGCGTTGTTCGCCGTTTCCTGGCGCGGACACCAGGCCGCACCCACACAAGTGAGGTACCATTTTTCTCGGAAGACTCTGGGGAATGCGTGGGGGCTGGGAATTTGTGGATCGAAGCAGATTCCAGAACTTTCCACCACAGAAATGTGGGGAAAATATGTTTTTTTTTACACTTTTTTAGGTTTGCAATGGATTCGGGTTACAGAACCTGGTGGGAGGCAGTCAAGTCACCCCATCCTGGATTCCCATTGGTGTCTAGTTTTCAAAAATGTATAGGTTTTCTAGGTTTCCCTAGGTGACGGCAGAGCTAGAGTTTAAAAACTACAGCTAGGAACTTTTCTAAAAAAGGGTAATTTTTCCCTGCGAAATTGAGGTTTGACCACGTTGCGTTTTGTGCCATTTCCTGTCTTGGACACTAGGCCGACCCACACAAGTGAGGTACCAATTTTCTGGGAAGACTTTGGGGAACGCAGGGTGGGTTACAATTTGTGGATCCACGCTGATTCCAGAACTTTACACCACAGAAATGTGGGGAAAATGTGTATTTTTTTACACTTTTTTAGGTTTGCAAGGGATTCTTTTTAACAGAACCTGGTGGGAGGCAGTCAATTCACCCCATCCTGGATTCCCCTGGGTGTCTAGTTTTAAAACATGTATAGGTGTGCTAGGTTTACCTAGGTGCCAGCAGACCTAGGGTTCAAACACTACAGCTAGGCACTTTTCCAAAAAAGGGTCATTTTTCACTGCGAAATTGAGGTGTGACCACGTTGCGTTTTGCGCCGTTTCCTGTCGCGGACACTAGGCCGAACCCACACAAGTAAGGTATAATTTTTCTCAGAAGACTTTGAGGAATGCGGGGGGGGGTTGGGAATTTGTGGATCCAAGCAGATTCCATAACTTTCCACCACAGAAATGTGGGGAAAATTTGTTTTTTTTAAAACTTTTTTAGGTTTGCAAGGGATTCTGGGTAACAGAACCTGGTGGGAGGCAGTCAAGTCACCCCATCCTGGATTCCCCTGGGAGTCTAGTTTTCAAAAATTTATAGGTTTTCTAGTTTTCCCTAGGTGCCGGCAGAGCTAGGGTTCAAAAACTACAGCTAGGCGCTTTTCCAAAAATGGGTCATTTTTCACTGCGAAATTGAGGATTGACCACGTTGCGTTTTACGCCATTTCCTGTCGAGGGCACTTGGCTGACCCACACAAGTGAGGTACCATTTTGCTGGGAAGACTTTGGGGAATGCGGGGTGGATAGCAATTTGTGGATCCACGCAGATTCCAGAACTTTCCACCACAGAAATATGGGGAAAATGTGTTATTTTGAACAATTTTTTAGGTTTGCAAGGGATTCTGGGTAACAGAACCTGGTAGGAGGCACTCAATTCACCCAATCCTGAATTCCCCTGGGTGTTTAGTTTTCAAAAATGTATAGGTGTGCTAGGTTTCCCTAGGTGCTGGCAGAGCAAGGGTCAAAAAACTACAGCTCTGCACTTTTCCAAAAAAGAGCCATTTTTTATTGCGAAATTGAGTTGTCACCACGTTGCGTTTTGCACCGTTTCCTGTCGCGGGCACTAGGCGACCCACACAAGTGAGGTACCATTTTTCTGGGAAGACCTTGGGGAAAGCGGGGTGCATGGAAATTTGTGGTTCCACGCAGATTACAGAACTCTCCACCACAGAAATGTGTGGAAAATGTGTTTTTTTGATAATTTTTTAGGTTTGCAAGGGATTCTGGGTAACAGAACCTGGTGGGAGTCAGTCAAGTCACCCCATACTGGATTCCCCGTGGTGTCTAGTTTTCGAAAATGTATAGGTTTGCTAGGTTTCCCTAGGTGCCGGCAGAGCTAGAGTAAAAAAACTGCAGCTAGGCGCTTTTCCAAAAAAGTGTCATTTTTCACTGCGATATTGAGGTGTGACCACGTTGCGTTTTGCGCCGTTTCCTGTCGCGGACACTTTTCTGAGCCACATAATTGAGGTACCATTTTTCTGGGAAGACTTTGGGGAACGTGGGGTGGGTGGAAATTTTTGTATCCACGCAGATTCCAGAATTTACCACCAAAGAAATGTGGGGAAAGTGGGGTTTTTTTGACAATTTTTTAGGTTTGCAAGGGATTCTGGGTAACAGAACCTGGTGGGAGTCAGTCAAGTCACCCCATACTGGATTCCCCGTGGTGTCTAGTTTTCGAAAATGTATAGGTTTGCTAGGTTTCCCCAGGTGCCAGCAGAGCTAGGGTAAAAAAACTGCAGCTAGACACTTTGCCAAAAAAAGTGTCATTTTTCACTGCGAAATTGAGTTGTGACCATGTTGCGTTTTGTCCCGTTTCCTGTCGCGGGCACTATGCTGACCCACACAAGTGAGGTACCATTTTTCTGGGAAGACTTTGGGGAACGTGGGGTGGGTTGCAATTTCTGGATCCACGCAGATTACAGAACTTTCCACAACAAAAATGTGGGGAAAATGTGTTTTTTTAAATACTGTTTTAGGTTTGCAAGTGATTCTGGGTAACAGAACCTGGTGGGAGGCAGTCATGTCATCCCATCCTGGATTCCCCGGGGTGTCTAGTTTTTAAAAAATTTATAGGTTTGCAAGGTTTCCTGTTAGACTTGGGGGTCTCTAGTTGGCACAGGTATGCACTTGTGACAAATAGGGACCTCCTCCTCTAGTCAGGGTAAGGGGGTACACTCCCAAAATAACCCCTGCTCACCCCCTTGGTAGCTTGGCACGAGCAGCCAGGCTTATCTCAGAGGCAGTGTGTAAAGCATTTGTGAACACATAAAGTAACCAAGTGAAAACACTACAAATGGACACCACACAGGTTTTATATTAAAAATAAACATTCTTTATATAGATTTACCACAAGACCTTTAAACGACAAAAACACACAATACAGTTACTTTAGATGGTAGAGTTTTGCCTAGTTCTCTTAAGTTCTTAAATGCGACACTTTAAGTCAATGTACCTTTTAGATGCGTTGCACTTCCACGACAAGCAATGTTGCAGCAATGGAAATGCGGCAAAGTTCTGGTGCAAAATAAATAAAGACGTGAAGATCTTCCAGATGCGTTACATTTCTCCGATGTTGCGATAAGACTCGACTCGATGCTTCAGCTGCAGCGGCGACACACTTTACACAATGCGACGACAGAGGCCTTGGCATCAACACTCTTCTCTGACGTTTGCGAGACGCTTCCGCTCGATGCGATGTTGCAGCGGCGACACCCCTTTACGCGATGCGACGACAGCAGCTCCGACGGCGGCACGCTTCTCCGTGGATGCGAGGCTCTTTTCTTGATGTGGTGCAATACGACAACTACGATGGCTGCGATGGCGACATGCTTCTTCCTTGATACGAGACTCTTCTCTTGATGCGGTGCAATGCATCAGCTACAATGGCGACACGCTTCTTCGGCGTTGCGAGACGCTTCCTGGATGATGCGAGATGCTTCCGCTCGATGCGATGCTGCAGCGGGGACACACTTTACTAGATACGACGACAACAGCTCTAACGGCGGAACGCTTGTCCTTCTTGAGTCACGCTTTCAGCTCCTTGCGACACGCAGTCCCTCAGAAGGCCCAACAACAGCAGCAGGCACTTCCAAAGAACTCTGGGGAGCTGGGGGGGGTGAAGTCTGTTGTTCCTGATACTTCAGCAGGAGGCAAGTTCTTTTCCAAGCCCTTGGAGATCCTTCACAAGTTGAGCAAAAGTACACACAAAGTTCATTTCTCCTCTCTTTGCCAGTAAGGCAACCATTGCAGGCCAATCTCCCAGGTTCAGGGATAGTATCCTCCTCAGCTTCTTCTGGTTCCTCCCTCAGCAGATGTTCTACTTGTTTTCCCAAAGTGATCTAAGTTCTTGGGATCTGGGTCCCAATATTTATACCCAGAAATCCTTTGTCCCCTGAAGGCAGAGGGGCCTTTGCCCAGTCCAAACCAGTTCCTGAGTACTCTGTTTACCAGACCTCTCCTTTCCTTTCACAGTGCAGGACAGAAACATTAGACGCCCCACAGGAGGTGGAGCCAGCAGTGTGGAAGGCAAGTACAGCACTGGAGCACTTTGTTGACAGGATTCCTTCTCTTAATTCACTGTGCAGGGCAGAGATATCAGCCGCTCCCCAGGAGGTGGAGCCAGCATTGTGGAATGCAGGCACAGCCCTATTCAGGTCTAACACGTGTCCCCTCCAGCTGAAATGTGGGGAGAACTTCCCTACCTCCTGGGAGTTCTCATCACTAAGGAGGAAAAATCTGGACAGACCATCAGCTTTGGCGTGTTCTGTACCGGGATGATGTTCCACCGTGAAATCCATCCCCTGTAGGGAAATGGACCACCTTAACAGCTTTGGATTCTCACCCCTCATCTGCATCAACCATCTGAGGGGCCTGTGGTCTGTCTGAACCCGGAAGTGATTCCCAAACAGGTAGGGTCTCAGCTTCTTCAGTGCCCAGACCACAGCAAAAGCCTGACGCTCAATAGCACTCCACCTCTGTTCCTGTGGAAGTAACCTCCTACTGATGAAGGCTACAGGTTGATCTAGGCCCTCCTCATTCATCTGTGCTAGACAAGCCCCCACACCATGCTCTGAAGCATCAGTTTGCACTATGAACTCCTTGGAGAATTTGGGTGCCAAGAGCACGGGTGCCGTGCACATAGCAGTTTTTAAGGCCTCAAAAGCTTCCTGACAGGTGTCAGTCCAAATCACTTTCCTTGGCTGCTTCCTGCAAGTCAGCGCTGTCAAGGGTGCAACAATGTTGCCATACCCCTTGACAAACCTCCTGTAGTAACCCGTGAGTCCTAAGAAGGCTCTCACTTCTGTCTGGGTTTTGGGCAGCTCCCAAGCCAGGATGTTCTGTCTGGGTTTTGGGCGGCTCCCAAGCCAGGATGGTTTCAATCTTGGGCTGTAGGGGCACCACCTGGCCGTTCCCTACCTGGTGTCCCAAGTACACCACGGAACCCTGCCCGATCTGGTGCTGAACACTGCGATGTCATCCAGGTAGGTGGCACTGAACGAATCCAGCCCAGCCAACACCTGGTTGACTAACCTCTGAAAGGTGGCAGGGGCATTCTTCAACCCAAAGGGCATAACCCGGAACTGGTAGTGCCCATCTGGTGTGGAGAATGCTGACCTCTCCTTTGCCCCATCGGTCAAGGCAATCTGCCAGTACCCAGCCGTTATGTCGAACGTGCTGAGGTACCGTGCAGCCCCTAGCCGATCAATGAACTCATCAGCTCTGGGGATGGGGTGTGCATCAGTCCTGGTGACTGCATTGAGCCCTCTGTAGTCCACACAGAACCGGAGTTCGGGTGTGGCACCCGGCGCGGCAGCCTTTGGGTCCAAGACCACTGGGCTGGCCCAAGGACTGCTAGAGGACTCAATTACCCCCAACGCAAGCATTTTGGAGACCTCCTCCTTGATGCAAGCCCTTACCCTGTCAGTCACTCTCTAGGCCTTGTGCCACACAGGTGTACTGTCCCCAGTGTCCACCTCATGGACGCACCAATCAGTGACACCAGGAACCAGGGAGAACAGATCACAAAACTGTCCCAGCAACTGGTGACAGTCATTCTGTTGCTCAGGGATCAGGGTGGAAGAGAGGTTGACACCATCCACTGACCCATCTTGCTCTCGGGCTGACAGGAGTTCAGGAAGAGGCTCAGTCTCCTCATCCATCCCAGCATCTGTTGCCAAGAGCATGCCCACTTGAGACCTCTCCAAGTGGGGCTTCAGGCGGTTGCCATGCAGGACCCTCAAGGGGTTCCTGGGAGACCGCAAGTCCACCAAGTAGGTAACCGGACTCTTGCACTCCACAACCTCAAAGGGGCCGGTCCACTTATCCTGGAGCACACAGGGCTCCACTGGGGCCATGACCCACACCTTCTGTCCAGGCTGAAGCTCCACCAGAGTGGTATTCTGGTCGTACCACCGCTTCATCTCCTGGCTGGCTTTCAGATTCGCCTCAGCAAGTTGTCTGAAATGCCTAGTCTGGTTCCTGAAGGCCAGCATGTAGCTATATACATCCTGGGGAGGTTTTCCTGGGAGATTGCTCTCAGCCTTCCTTGACCAGACTTTGAGGTCCTCTTACGGGGTGTCCATAGTAAAGCTCAAAGGGACTGAACCCTAGAGATTTCTGTGGAACCTCACGGTAAGCAAAGAGCAGGCATGGTAAGAGGACATCCCACTTATGCCTCATAGGTTCCTCAAGACCCATTATCATGCCTTTAAGGGTTCGGTTGAATCTCTCAACCAACCCGTTTCCTTGGGGGTGGTAAGGTGTGGTAAACTCGTAGATTACACCACACTCTTGCCACAGGGACCTCATATACTTGGATATGAAGTTGGTGCCCCGGTCAAACACTACCTCGAGAAAATTTCCATCAGTGCTCATCCCACCACGGGGGCCGTCACTGTCCTTAGAGGTATGGCTTCCGGGTACCGGGTGGCATGGTCCACCAAGACCAGGATGAACCTGTTGCCCATGGCTGTCTTGGGGTCCAGTGGTCCCACAATGTCAATACCCACCCGTTCAAAGGGGGTGCTGACTACAGGGAAGGGCTGAAGAGGAGCCTTGTGCTTCCTCCCGCTCTTACCACTTGCCTGGCAAGTCTGGCATGTCCTGCAGTGAGTGTCTGATCTCCTGTGCATTTGGGGCCTATAAAAATGGGTGACTAGCCTTTCAAAGGTCTTGTCCTGCCCCAAATGTCCTGCCAATGGAACATCATGAGCCAGCCACAGTAGGAAGGCTCTGAAGCACTGGGGTACCACCAGCACATGGGCTGACCCAGGCTCAGCAACCTTAGACTCTGTATACAGGAGGTCATTCTCCCAGTAGATCCAATGTGATCCAGACTGATCACCTGCTGCCTGGTCTGCAGCCTATTGCCGCAGTCCCACAAGAGAAGGGCATTCTTTCTGCTCCTTGCAGAATTCCTCTCTGGAGGGTCTCCTTCTTGCTGCCAATGGGTCAGCTAAGGCAGGTCCCCCAGTTCGGCTACCTGTTCCCCTGTAGGCTCCAGGGGATCCCCCTCAGGGTCTGCTCCCTCCTAGACCGTGGGAACTTCAGGGGCCGGTTTCCCGCGCCCCCTTCCTCTCCTCTTGCTGGCAGGTACCTGGGCCTCCCTCTCAGGCTCCAGGTCCTCTTGAGCACCTTTACTTGCTGCCATTGACCTGGTGGTCACACACGCCCAGTCAGGCATACCCAACAATTCTAAATGTGCATTCCGCTCCACCTTCGCCCAAGGTGAGCTCTCAAAGTCATTCCCTAACAAACAGTCAACAGGCATGGCGGGCCTCACAGCTACCTAAAGAGTACCAGAGACCCACCCCCCACTCAAAGGCAACCTGAGCCACCTTGCAGTGACTCTGTGTTGTCAGCGGCAACAACTGGGTAGAATGCTCCAGGGACAACCTGCTCTTGAGACACCAGGTGACACTTGACAGCTGTCACACTGGCCCCTGTGTCTCTCAGAGCCTCCACTCGATGGCCATTGATGGTCACCCACTGCCTGTATTTCTTAGTCTTATCAGGCAGCTGGGTCCTAGGGACCACCTCACAGTCTCCTAATGAGACAAGGGACATTTCTGCGGGACCCAACCTACCTTGGGCAACCCTCTCCTCACCCAGGGCTACACTAGCCATCTGCCGGGGGGCTGCACCAATGGGTGCTGGTTTTCCATAAAGTGAACACTTGGTATCATTGGCAAAATGACCCAGTTCACCCCATTAGTAGCATCTCGGGGGCCCTCTTTGAACAGGTGGACCTGTCGGGGCCCCTGACGGTTTCTGGGGGGAAGGCTGAGAACCTTTCCCTTGGTTCCCTTGAGGATTACTTTGGGGCCTCTTATGGAACTCCCTCTGTTTACCCTTGTCCCCCCCACTCTTCTGCTGGGGACCCTGCCCACTCTTGGCTGAGTCTACCACGTGACCCTTGTGGACCCTGGTACTGACCCAGCGGTCCGCCTCCTCAGCAAGCTTCCTAGGATTAGTCAGCCTACAATCAATCAGGTGCTGGCGTAGCTCAGGAAAACAGTTACTTGACAAGTGCTCCCATGCAATCAAATCAAGCAATCCCTGAAAATCATTAACTTTGCTACCCTTCACCCAACCATCCAATGCTCTGCAGAAAAAAGTAACATATTCAACATAGGTACTGTTTGCTATCTTTGTGCAACCCCTGAACCTCTGTCTGTACATCTCAGGGGTCAAACCATATCTCGACATCAATGCATCTTTCATGTGGGGATAGGAATTATAGACATCAGAAGACAAGTCTAGCAGTGTGTCCCGCCCCTCACTAAGGAACCGTCCCCAAAACCCCGCTCCCCAATCCTTCTCAGGGACCCGGTGGGAAGACATGGCTACCTCATAGGCCTTGAACCATTGTCCAATATCATCATTTTAAAAAAATTCCTTCACCACATCTTTAGGGATATAAACTCTAGATTCTACAGGCATTGACGGTGTGCTGCCACCAGAGGGAGCAATTTCTAAACTCTGGGCTTTCAGCTCCAACTCCCTCAAAACCTTTTCATGTTCATACTGTAGCCTTTTCTCTTCTAGGGCTAACTTTCTACTTTGCATTTCAAATTCTAACTGCCCACTTAACTTCTATCTGCCAACTCCTCTGGAGATAGACTTTTACCAGAAACACTGCTACCGGCAGGGGAAGGGGTTCTCCTTCCTCTTGGACCTACTAGCCCACCCAGATGCTCCTCTGCATTATCATCATCAGTGGCATTCCTTGCTTCTACCCAGGCCCTCAGCGACTTGTAGAACTCTGCCTTACTTTTACATCCAGTAGTGCAAACATTAAATTTCTTGCAGAAGAATTTCAGCTGCCTGGCAGTGTAGCTATCCAAAATCTCTTCTTCCCACTCAAATTCAGTATTAACAGAGACTATGGATGCTGATTTCTCCACCATGGTTAAGCTTGGCAGTACTCAAAAATAGAAAGTCCCAAAAAGAATCTACCAACAAGTATTGGTTGCGTTCTGGTCTGCACTCACTAAGTAGTGTTCACCAATCACTGTACATGAGTGTTAGAAATGGGATCTCTGGTTGGCTAAGGCTTGCGCCAAAGCCAGGCAGAGACCACCACTCTAAGTCAGGGCTGGGGAGCTACACGCCAAAGATAACCCCTGTTCACCCCCTTGGTAGCTTGGAACGAGCAGTCAGGCTTATCCCGGAGGCAATGTGTAAAGTGTTTGCGCGCGCACACAGCAACAACACCCTAGGCCCACCACAAAAGAAACTCCACACAAGGTTCTATATAAAACAAATAACCTTTGTATTATAATAAACACATTAGATGATAATCACATAATTTACACTGTGCCAACTGGCACTGGGCAGAATTTTACAGGGGACTATTTACACAAGACAGGGCAAGGTTTTCAGGGCAAGGCCAGTCTCCCAGCCATCCTCAGGCCAGGCAGGAGGGTCCAAAAGAAGTCCTCCAGCATCCAGGGCATCCAGAGGCTGGGCAGGGCCCAGGGAGGCAAGCCTTCCACTGGCCCCCAGCAGCAGCCCGCCCCCTGGTTGTTTCAAGTCAAGAACAAGAACAAGAACATTTTCATGGGGTCACAGCCCCTCTTTTATACACAAAATCCTTTATCTCCAGAGGTGCAGGGAAGGGGCGAACCAGATGCAACTGGTTCCTGAGCACTTAGTTTTGCTCAGCCCCTCTCCCTATTCACAGGACAGGCCAGGGACCTCAGACGCACCACAGGGGGTGGAGCCAGCATTGTGGAGGGAAAGCCCAGCCCTATTCAGGTCCCAGGTGTACTCCTCCCTTCCATCAACATGCAGGTCTCTCCATTCACCACTGGGGCAGACCCATTCTGACTCCTGGAGCAAGGCACACCAGCCAATCACAAGCCAGACAGTCACTTCACATTTATTACACAGACATGCCAGCTTCTAGATGTGGCACTTCTACACTAGACACAGTAACGCCGCACACATCATCGCGCAGCATTCAATCTCACGAGTTCGCACATACCAAAATCGACCCTGCACTCCTCTCACATCAGGACTTAACACGGTCACTCAGATCCCCCATGCATTCCTATGGGAGGGCAGGTCAGTCTCACTAGTGCACGCACTTTCCACTGGGACACAGTGTAAAAGCGCCTATAGGCCTAAAACCACTAATACAACATAGGAAAAAGGCTAGGATAAATGCAAAAAGTTCTAGGGGTGGACTTGCCAGAAGGGCCAAGTCCAACAATGAGTCACAAATGCAAGTCCAGAATCCTCACCGCTGACCACCAATGTTAGACTTGGGGGTCTCTAGTTGGTACAGGTATGCACTTGTGACAAATAGGGACCTCCTCCTCTAGTCAGGGTAAGGGGGTACACTCCCAAAATAACCCCTGCTCACCTCTTTGGTAGCTTGGCACGAGCAGACAGGCTTATCTCAGAGGCAGTGTGTAAAGCATTTGTGAACACATACAGTAACCAAGTGACAACACTACAAATGGACACCACACAGGTTTAAAAATAAGTATTCTTTATATAGATTTACCACAAGACCTTTAAACGACAAAAACACACAATACAGTTACTTTAGATGGTAGAATTTTGCTTAGTTCTCTTAAGTTCTTAAATGCAACACTTTAAGTCAATGTACCTTTTAGATGCCTTGCGCTTCCACGACAAGCAATGTCGCAGCGATGGAAATGCGGCAAAGTTTTGGTGCAAAAGAGATAAAGACGTGAAGATCTTCCTTTTTTAGCCAAAGCACAGAACGGGTAAGTATTTTCTGAAACATGGAATAAAGAGCAAAGATTGTTACACTCTGACCTCTGACCCTGACCTTTGACTCTGGCTGATGCTGGCTCGTCGGTCCGAGGGTGGATCAGGTGGCAAAGAGACTAAAACTTGGCACAGGGGTCTAAAGGTGGATGGGAGAAAAGGAGTATGATCTGTGAAAAATGGCGGAAAGGGTTTGAGAAACTCATATGGTTGAAGTCAGCAAAAATAGTTGATAGCAAACAAATGGGGGTAAAGTACTATGGCAATCAGCAAATGGGAGCTCAGGATAGGACCATAAGAATACTCTGATGAGCAGAAGAGGGCGTAAGGGAGGCTTCAGATAAATCACTCAAATGGCCAAAAGCGGGATTCTTAGAAATGGGGCTCTGATTGCCAGCTGTGTTAGCGCTGGGAATCCAAGCCAGCAGAAATAGGTTCAGCACCAGATGAATGATCTGTGAAACACTAAGGGCTGGATGAAGACTGATCGAGATACGTACCTGGCCGAAGTGTCTGGAAGGCCGGAAAAGAAGCAATGAGTGTCAAGACTAGTAGAATATTCTGTGTGTCTCTGAGACCTTTGAGTTGTCATACCATGTGCTTGTAAGTGTGGTGGATATGCATGCAGTATATAGTAGTGAGTCTACATGTGTGGGGAATGTCTATGTGCATGGACCAGTAGGATGGATTTTGCTTGATGTGGCTGAGAATAGCTACTGCTTCCCTAGACAGTGGAAGTGTGTTGATAGTATTTTTGTGGCTAAAGAGTGGAGACCTAGACAATAAAAGTGAGAAAGGATAGATAAAAGGCTATTCACAGAAGTTCTCTGAGGTCCTTTTTTAGCAAAGAACTGCTGATTAGTTCTTCCATAATAATGACATATGGTATATGTTAAAAGTTAGGGTTGGTCAGAGGTTTTTCTTGTTACAAATGATAAAGTTTCGATCAGGGCCACCCTTTTGTCTGTGCCTGATGACTGCTCAGTATGGCTGAAGACATCCACGTGCTGAGAGCTCATGCTTAATTGTGTCATTGGCTTGGAAACTCCTGCTAGTAGCCAGAACTATTGCTACGTCTGTGAGAGTCATCATTTAGCACAAAGGCTGTGTCTAAGCTTCAGCCACAAAATCACATTTAAATGAGAATCATCCCAAATCATTTCTGAAACCTCAACAGTGGATCTACATCCCCTGTCTTGAGAATAAGTGTAAAAGTAGAACTGTGAAATGAGCGATCTGTGGGTCACCAGAATGGAGGTAGTAAAATGTTGCCTTTTATTCAGCGTCTTATTTCTTACAATATTTTAATAATGTAAATGAATGAAATATCTATATGAGCTTCTTTTCTTCTTTGTCTTTGATGCCAATATGTATTTCTCAGAGTTACTTGTAATATTCAATCATATTCAATTGGCATTCAATACAATTAAATATAGTCCCATTCCTTTGCTCATGGCTCATTGACCGATTACTCCGTCTGAGGTCCTGTCCGGATTGGAGTCATCAAAGAAAGGAATTTACTCTGTCCATCATATTTAAGGTAAAACCTGACTGTAATGGACAGGAAAAAAGTTAGCCCAACCGCACAGGCTGCACATGTTGTAGGCTGCTTTTGCTTTGCACACGTTACAAAATAACACACTTAGTTTTGTGCTACACTTTTATTTTAGAAATAGTCTGCACATGTTTTATTATTCTGCTTTTTTGCTGACTGAATATTTAGTACAAGGTCAAACAACATTGTGCCCTGTTATTCTCTGTGGTTGAACACTAACACCTAGACACAATAGAAAAGACCCAGCTGCTGTTTAAAAGTAGGGCATTTATTATCATATAAGCAGAGACTTGCTATTTTGAAAAGAGAGTGGTGGATTTCTAGCAGAGAAGAGGTCCTGGGAGCAGAGTGCAAGCTTTGCATAATCTGAGATGTAGACCATTTAACAGCAAATGCCAGGCATGGGACCCATCACCATCCCAGAGATCTTGGTCATATTATTGTGAGGCTAGGCTTAGGTAGATACACGAATAACCATGATAGGGCTTCTCATTGTGTATGGTTTATTGGTGATGCTAATCGCACTGCTAAGTTTTGTATGTTTTCTAGTTTCAGCACAGTTGCTTCATAATATAGCACAATAGTTTCAATAAATATTGTACACTCTTCTTATGTCTCCATTCTGTTTATTTAGACATGCATGAGTGAGAGAACAAAAAGTGATGGCCTGTTACCGTGGTTCCCTGAGGGACTAGAGTTTTGTGTTCAGGGGTGCCAAGTTACCTGTTTCTCTGGGAAGGTTAGGAGAGCAGGTGAGACACTATGAGCTAGACTGGATTGGGGCTCATTGATACTGGTATAGTGACTAAGTCCCTAGATACTGACATTCTGTGAACCCAGGCATATTTCTGTTCCAAAACAGAATCCCTGCATGATGGTGCCGCCAACGTTTGGTCTGGTACTTATTCACATGTCTTCTGATTACTTTTATGGATGGCTGATCACCTCCGAATAAAGTTAAAGTTAATTATTGATATGATCTCCTGAGTAGTGCTTATGTGTGTTAATAATAGCCCTTACACCTGTTACCGGTGATATCCTTGGTGTTAGGGATTAATTTTCCGCAGGGTTTAGGGATCACCAAATTCTGTGTTTTTTTCAAGCTTGAAAGGTTTAAAAGGATAACCCATTTTTGAGTTGCAATTTGCATCCCATTCTGTTTTCCTCATGGCTGCAGTACCTGTCTTCATGTGGTTAATTGCAGACCTGCTGTCCATGCGCATGTAACGCATCATGAGCTTAGTAATGCAGGTGGTGCTTTGAAGTCGTTTATCCATGAGTTGATTTTCCAGCTATGGATGCTAATACTAACACATTTTATACATATACCACACCAGCTGCACCAGCACATTACAGAGAGTATGCGTTTATAAAGATACCTCTGTCCTTTGGGGAACACTAAACTTGCCTCCTAGGCACCATACCCACATGTCTCTACACCTCTATGCATGGGCCCCTTGGTAATGATGAGGCGACCTGGCCAGCTTTAGTCGGCTCTACCCCACACACTGACATGGCGAACCAAAATCTGGTACAAACACATGCTTTGTACGTGCCTCTAATTACTTTATATAGATACTTGACACAATATTTTTCGCGCACCATGACGGCTGTACCAGCATGGCCTGGACTGTCAAGGCAAGCCCAGTTACCGGTAGTGCTGACCATAAGTCCTGTAATTATTAATTCAGTTATGGCCAAAACTCCCACTAATCGTGATGAACTCCCATTTTGTATCACCCAAAAGATCGACCAAATTGAAGTGGTGCTCCCCAATACAGGACCACATGACAAGCACAGAATTTTAACTATACTTACCGTACAGAACAGGTCCCCAAATAGGTGATGGTAACACATGGGGGACTGTCTTGTGGCTTTCTAAAGTGTCAGTCAAGGTACTCCGTCCATGTCAGTTTTGCATGATGCGCTAAAACAAATACAGACTGAATATGGGGCAGCAACTGCCCTGGATTTGGGGATAAAATTAATTTTCCTGTGGTGTCTGCAATGATTCTGTCTAACATTGAAGGTGAAGCAGCATCAGGCCCTACGTGCGAGCCAGAGGCTACCAGAGGTCGCACTGTTCGACCATGAACGTGAGCTACCTATAATTATTGCTGATGTGTACACAACATTTGGACTCAATAATTTGGGAACCAGACCCATTAAACTACCTTTTAGCACGCCATAGTTCAGGCAGGGAAGCCAAACAAACCTGTGAGTTTGTTAAAAAACCATGCAATAAGTATAAACAGCAACCAAAAGCTAAACCTTGTGGAGGTTCTCCACCCCCGGAGGCCTCTGAGAAACATAAGATTTACAAATGAGGTCTAAGATATAGTACAGCACTTATCTGTGTCTCGGGAGCATTGTCAACTCTATGGTGCGAAGATCAAGGAAACAAGACCCCTTGGTTTCCTAAAAGAGTGAAAGTAACTTTCACAACAAACAATTACATAAAAAGTTTGATCCGCACACAATAAAATGTAAAAAAGCAGTTCCATCCAATGATCGTAATTTATATATTCCTTTATTCTTTTATTCTTTGAGTTATAATTTCTTTCTTCTCAGTAGCCAGCATTGACGGAGTTATGTGATGACACAGGGACAGCTTGCCCGGGACGGATTTTACGATTGTTGAGTCAAGCATGACTTGAGCTCATTGAAGGACCGCTTTTATAAAAATATATTTACATAGTCACGGAACTCTGGATGATGACACAGAAAGAATAACACGTGGTAGAGGGGACGAAAGCAAGACGAGATTACAAACTACCCGAAAGACAACAGATGAGCCCTGAAGAAGTCCTTAAAAAGGACGAAACACGTCCTATACACTGAACTCAAGGCTACAGACAAATATCAACGTTCTGATACACATTCTCCTCATACCTTATAGGGCTCATCTGACAAGCAGTATGAGAGAGGAGGGCAATCAGCGCAGGCAAGAAGAATATGTGACATAGAAAAGGTACTCACAATGCTAGTCTGATGTAAAGCTAAAGAAGGAGGACAGAACTCCTCCATTTAAACCTACATTTCAGAAAAAAAGAAAGCACCCATTAATGCAAAATCTGCCCCTAACTCTGAGAACCCTTTTCCTGAATGGGATTTGGGCAGTGACTCTCCTCGACTGTGTAGCAGAAGTCACCATAATGCCCTGAACCTCCGGGAGTTTCTGGCAGCGAGAGCAACTGATAACTTTGTTACAGTTGAAACCCCAGATTGGCAAGTAGGTCCTCCTGACAGGTTATACGAATTGGATATACAAATTGAAGGTGACATACAGCACACCATTATAGCAATTTTCTGGGAGAATTTGACTTTGTTTTATGACATCCTTTTAGCAGAGGTCAATTGGTGCCCACTTTTTGTTCAAATCTCCCCTGATGAGGACAAACAAGCTTATGCTGCAGAATGGCTTCTTTCAAACCCCTGCTTTTTACTGCAATCATGTCAGCTGGGATAAGGACTCTCCTTATCATGCCATACCCATAGGTTCCAGCCTGCAAGTGCAAAAACAATACCCTATTAAACATGATGCTAATTGCTAAAGCACCTGTTACAGATATACTTCCCCAATTGGAGTCTCAGGGAGAAATTGAACCCTGTATCTCTCAAATGAGAAATCCTCTTTTTCCTGGTCTGAAACCGGATAATTCATATTGTATAGTTTTAGACTACAGACATTTAAACATCATGCATGCACTTTTGCTATACAAAATGCACACAGTACAGCTCTGATTAATAATATAGGGCCTAATTACGATGGCGGTGTGGACGAGTGTCTGACTGCCATTGCAGTGGGTTGGAAACTGACTGACATGTAGTGTAGGCAGTGGGAAACACCCCGCCTCATTGCGGCGGCCCAGGGGGATCAGGGCACTTCTACGGGCCCCCAAACTCGTTTTATGACCGTGTTTCTATTCAGACTGCCATGGAAAGGCTGCCGGAAAGGGACACCGTAATCCCTACAGCAGTGCCTGTGCTGCCACCGCCCCTATTGAAGAGATTGCTATCGTACCAATGGGCTTCTTGAGCCTGTCTGAAGCTCTGCTTGTTCCTTCTGACCACAGCGCTCGGGTCGACCACATCATATTTCGGCGGTCGGACAGCTATGCTGGATGGTGGTCGGACCTGCAACTATGGCCTGTCGGTGTAGATCAGACCGCCATCCTAATCAGGCCCATAGTCCGTAAAAAAATACAAAACACCCTTGGATATCTCCAATAGTTGTTTCAGCCAAAATCTAGCTAATTAAAGCAGTGATTGGACAGCATTCTCCACGTTAGGAATTCAGTGTTGCTTTACTAATTTGCCAATGGGCTATAGGAATAGTCCATGGCTATTTGCTGCCCGCATAGTGTCAATTCTACATGATATTGACCCACACGCGTTATCCTACATAGATGATATCTACATTACAGACAATGAGGTAAACTCACAATTAGCCAAACTGAATCGCATAATATTGAGAGCCACTGACTATGGCTTTAAATTTAACTTCAAGAAATCGCATATAGCATTTCTGAGCGTCATATTCTTAGGCTATGAGCTTACACATGAGGGTAAGAGTCTTACCCCTAATTTGTTTGAAAAATGTGCACAATTGGAACCTCCAACAACACCGAAACAATTGCAACCATTTCTTAATTTTGGAAGAACAATCATTCCTGATTATGCCCAGAGCATGAAATCTCTATATGAATTAATTCATCCATATTTCTCAAGTTCACAATGGACATCGAAACACACAGTTAACTAACATCTTTAGAGACTGACTTACTTGCAACATGTCATTTACATACACGTGTTAATACAAGAAAGCTGGCCATCTGGGTCTTGCAGGGTGCACTTGGATTTACCTTTATCACTTTTGACAAAGGTGAAACAGTCCCAATGGCTTATAATCTGCATTTATATTTCATTGCAGAAATGCGTTTTGCCTCTACTGAAAAGTTACTGACTGCGGTGCTGTTGGCTATTCTCAAAGAGCAGCCACTTACACAAGGGAAATGCATTATTGTTGTTTCTCCCATGACTCCCTTAGAGGCTGTCACAAAGGCTGGTCTTCCTAACGCTGAAGCCCTCGATACTAGATCAATACAATGGGCAACATTTTTGACAGCTTTTGATGCAGACTTCATCTTTAACCCGTCTTTACAGACACATGAATTTCTGCAGTAGGAGCATGTCTATCCATGCCTTCTTCTGTTTTACCTCTTGGACAGTATAAATATATTGTTTACACTGATGGTTCAGCCCAACCTGAGATAGGTTCTAAACAGCAATATTCGGCGGCATGCACCACCATTGGTGGTGTTAGGTTGAACAGGAGCTTCCAACCTCACAAAACTCTGACACAGTTCTCCTGGCAGTTGGCTGATCTAAAAGCTTTGCTTCTTGCACTTGAACATATGGATCCTGGAATCCCCCCACCCTTTTTGTGTGTGATTTGTATTGTGAAACCTTAAAAGACAGGGGCCTGTTTTCCACTCCAGGTCGATAGCGATCAATACAGCAAATATGATCTTATCTATTTTTCAATAAGAATGTGTGTTGGTGCAAGTGTGTATTGAACTGTGGTTCTGTCTGAGACTGCCACTGTCTGCATTACACAGTGCCAGTCACCACTGTGCAGTTACAGTTAGTTCAGAGTAACCCTAGGAAGATGAGTTTTGTTTTGCTAATAACTTTGGTGGCACCTCAGGTCCTTTTTGGACTGTTTCAGCGTTATTCATCATATGAGGGCCAAGAAAAAGAGGGGGGTCCCAAAGCACATTTTCCTATGCAATTTTCCCTTAGGAAATTTAAAGAGTGATACTGAGAAGATGGCTATACTGAATTACACCAAATTTGGCGGAAAGCTATATCTTTACTCAGAAAGTATGCTTTTGTGATTTGATGAAGTTTTATTCAGCCATATTTTAGAAATTAAGGTTAGAAAAATTGCAATATTTGGAAAGTTAGTTTTCAGATATGCTCTCATTGCCACTTTTATGGGGACAAGTCAATCCTGAGTGTTTGGTCACAACCTGAAAAATATGTTGTGGTTGACATTACAGGACTCAGGTACATGTCCTTATGTTTTGAAAATAACTTAAGTATATAAGGGGGCAGGGTGAACACAGGTTGACCCCCAAAGGGCACATTACTGGGTGTGAAAGAGACCCCCCTTGATTGGATGGCTATAACATCCACAATAGGAGTGGCAGCCATTACAGTACTCTGGGACAGGGTCACCAATGGAAAGCATCATAGAAAACATCTGGTTTGGATGGTCACAAAAAGGAGCACATATAAAGAGTGATAAAAGATTTTAGTCATCTTCTTTCTATAACACAGAACTCAACAAATCAAAATCCACGACTCCCTCTCTAACCCTACCTCAGTCTTCCTAGGTGTCCCTCAGGGATCTATTCTCTCTCCATCTCCCTTTAACCTCTTCATGGAACACCTTACCCTCATTCTAAAGCAAGCTGGAATCAATTATCACCTCTATACCGATGATACGCAACTTTACTACAAGATTAAATACCACTCCGACATTCTACACCTCAATAACACCCTGACTAAAATCCAATCCTGGTTCCACCACAATTATCTCAAACTCAACCCTAAAAAAAACAAAATCATTCTCTTCTCTCCTAAAAACAGCCTGCTCCCCATCCAATCCTGGATCACTGACCTTAACGCCCTCAACTGGTCGCTCATCTTATCCAACTCAGTAAAATCTCTCGGCATTTCCATTGACAATAAACCAACTCTTATCTCCCATATTAAAAATTCGGCTAAAGGAGCTCTCTTCACTCTCCTTCACCTCAAGAGAATTAAACCCTTCATTCCTGCCGATGACTTCAAATCAGTGGTCCAATCACTGGTCCTCTCCAGAATAGACTATGGTAACGCTATACTTGCTGGAACACCCAAAATACACCTACCTCCACTAAAAACTGTGCTCAACCTAGCCGCTAGGCTAATCACCGACTACAAATGTTATGACCACATCTGCCTTGCCCTTAAAGCCCTCAAATTGCTGCCCATCAAAGGCAGATCCTCCTACAAGATTGCATGCATTACACACAAAGCCCTTCACCAAAACACCCCGCTGTACCTCTCAGATAAACTCCACAAAGCGGGCTGCTCCTGGCAGTTGAGGAGCACCAACGCTCTTTTTCTTGTCCCCCCTCTGTTAAATAAGAAATCCACAAAATCCCGCTCCTTCTCTGGAAATGCCCCAGCCATCTGGAATTCCCTCCCTAAAGACCTCTGGTGTAATCCCTCCTACTCCAGTTTCAAAAGAGACCTCAAATTGCACCTTCTTAGAAAATACTGGGGTCATAATTCCCTACTTCGGTCGCTGGCATCCACTCTGCATTTCCCTTTTATGCTTCCCCCCATTGCCCTCAGGTCTCTCACCCCTCCATTTCCCCCTCATTACTATTCTCCAGTATGCTACCCCCTCCTCTTCACTCCCAATCCCCCAGCCCTGTCTCCGCACATGCCTTATCCTACTCCCTCCCTTTGCCCTTTGCTCCCCTCCCTTTCCATGCCTATCTGTTCCAGGTTTACTCCTCCCTCCCCTTCCTCAATTTCCCTCCATCTTTACTACTTCCCCTGCTCCTATTTACTCTTCACTCTCCTTCCCAAGAATAACTTACTCTGTACTCTCTATAGCATGGTTACTCATAGTACAGCCCGCGGGCTGCCAGCGGCCCGGCAAGCCTTCCTTGGCGGCCCGCTGACCTTGCAGACATCCTACCTGTGTTTTACATTTTTTTAAAAATAGTGTTAGCAAACACTGCCGGTTTACTCGGGTGCGGCTGTGTGTGCGCGCTGGGCAGCTGTCTCAACCCGGGCTGAGGGCTGACACACACACGGGGTGAGATGACAGAGGGTGATGGAGGGAGGGGGAGGGAGACAGAGGGAGAGGGAGGGAGACAGAGGTTGACAGAGGGTGACAGAGAGAGGGAGACAGAGAGGCGCAGTCTGGGGGAGACGGAGCAAGGGAGACAGAGGGAGAGGGAGGGAGGCAGAGGGAGGGAGAGGAAGAGAGACAGAGAGGGGGAGGCAGAGAGGGAGGCAGAGAGGGAGGTAGAGAGGGAGAGGGAGACAGAGGGAGCGAAACGGAGGGAGGGAGACAGAGGGAGGGAGACGGAGGGAGGGAGATGAAGGGAGGGAGACGGAAGGAGGATGACAGAGGGCGGGAGGGAGGGAGGGAGGGAGAGGGAGACAGAGGGAGGGAGAAAGAGGGAGGGAGAGAGACATGGAGAGAGCCAGGGAGAGATAGAGGGTGGGAGACAGAGAGAGAGAGACAGAGGGAGGGAGACAGAGGGAGGGAGATGGAGGGAGGCGAAGGGAGGGAGAGGGAGGGAGGGAGATGGAGGGAGGGAGACGGAGAGAGACGGAGGGAGAGGGAAAGAGAGGGAGGGAGAGAGACAGAGGTAGAGGGAGGGAGACAGGGAGGGAGATGGAGGGTGACAGAGGGAGGGAGGGGGGGAGAGGGAGACAGGGAGTGAGACCGAGGGAGAGAGACAGAGGGAGGCAGAGGGAGGGAGAGAGACAGGGAGAGAGACAGGGAGAGATAGAGGGAGGGATACAGAGGGAGGGAGACGGAGGGAGGGAGACGGATGGAGGAAGATGGATCGAGGGAGACAGAGGGAGGGAGGGAGACAGAGGGAGCCAGAGGGAGGGAGGAGGACGGAGAGAGGGAGGGAGGGAGGGAGACGGAGGGAGTGAGACAGAGGGAGAGGGAGGGAGAGAGACAGAGGGAGACGGTGGGTGACTGAGGGAGGGAGGGAGACGGAGACAGGGAGGGAGACAGAGACAGGGAGGGAGACAGAGACAGGGAGATGGAGGGAGACGGAGGGAGAGCGAGGGAGACGGAGGGAGAGAGACGGAGGGAGGGAGACAGAGGAAGGGAGATGGAGGGAGGCGAAGGGAGGGAGAGGGAGGGAGGGAGATGGAGGGAGGGAGACGGAGAGAGACGGAGGGAGAGGGAGGGAGAGGGAGGGAGAGAGACAGAGGTAGAGGGAGGGAGACAGGGAGGGAGATGGAGGGTGACAGAGGGAGGGAGGGGGGGAGAGGGAGACAGGGAGGGAGACCGAGGGAGAGAGACAGAGGGAGGCAGAGGGAGGGAGAGAGACAGGGAGAGAGACAGGGAGAGATAGAGGGAGGGATACAGAGGGAGGGAGACGGAGGGAGGGAGACGGATGGAGGGAGATGGATGGAGGGAGACAGAGGGAGGGATGGAGACGGAGGGAGACAGAGGGAGGGAGGAGGACGGAGGGAGGGAGGGAGACAGAGGGAGGGAGAGGGAGGGAGTGAGACAGAGCGAGAGGGAGGGAGAGAGACAGAGGGAAACGGTGGGTGACTGAGGGAGGGAGGGAGACAGAGGGAGGGAGACGGAGACAGGGAGGGAGACAGAGACAGGGAGGGAGACAGAGACAGGGAGATGGAGGGAGACGGAGGAAGAGCGAGGGAGACGGAGGGAGAGAGACGGAGGGGGAGAGACACGGAGGGAGAGGGAGGGAGAAAGAGGGAGGGAGAGAGACAGGGAGGGAGACGGAGGGAGGGAGACAGAGGGAGGGAGACAGAGGGCGGGAGACAGAGGGAGACGGGCGACAGGGAGGAGGGCGACAGAGGGAGGAGGGTGACAGAGGTTGGGCAACAGAGGGAGGGCGACAGAGGGAGGGAGACAGAGGGAGGGAGACAGAGAGGGAGACAGAGGGAGGGAGACAGAGAGGGAGACAGAGGGAGGAGGGCGACAGAGGGAGGAGGGAGACAGAGGGAGGAGGGTGATGGAGGGATGGTGACGGAGGGAGGGCGATGGATTGAGGGTGATGGAGGGAGAGAGACAGGGAGAGAGAGAGACAGGGAGAGAGAGACAGGGGGAGAGAGAGAGGGAGGAAGGGGGAGGAAGGGAGGAGGGAGACAGAGGGAGGAGGGTGATGGAGGGAGGGTGACGGAGGGAGGGCGACGGAGGGAGGGTGAAAGAGGGAGAGAGACAGGGAGAGAGAGAGACAGGGAGAGAGAGAGAGGGAGGTAGGGGGAGGGAGGGAGAGGGCAGGGGAGAGAGGGAGAGGGAGGGAGAGGGAGGGGGAGGGGGAAGGAGGAGGAGGGGGAGGGAGGGCAAGAGGGAGAGAGAGAGAGAGCGAGATGTGTGTATGCCGGGTCTGGTGGCTCAGTGGACGAAGGCGTCTGCTGCAGGGACCTGTGTTCAACCTCATGGTCACAATTCTTTTTTGCTTTAGCCCCGCCCCTCCCCCTCTGACCCCGCCCCCACCAGTGCGGCCCTCGACCACAAACCACACTGTAAATTTGGCCCCCGAGAGAACGTTTGTGAGTACCCATGCTCTATAGCTTTATGTAATCTTTATGCAAATATCCCTTTTTTTAATATTTAGCTTGTCCTTTTTGTCCTAATGGTTAAGAATGCTATATCTTTGACCAAATGTCTTATTGCTATTACCTCTTCTAACTCCTGTAAAGCACTCTGATACCCTTGGGTCTAGCCAGCGCTATATAAAACCTTTAAATAAATAAATCCACAGATCATCTGCCCAGAAATGTAGAAGGAGAGGCAGCTAGTTGCAGGGCTCACCTCAAGTCTACGCCTCTCCTGGTCAAACCAGTGACAACATTAGTACCTTAAGCTCCACGTGATGCCTTCAGGAGACCACATTGGTGCTTCTCTTGACTCAAACATACCCCAGACATCTGGGGTATGTTCAAGCCAATCACGCCCCAGCAAGCTGCCATCGATTACTGCACCAGAGAACCTGTTTAGCCAAAGGACTGAGAATTCACAAGATTAGCAATTCTTGTAAGACCCGGTAGCCTTGGCAAATATTTCGAAGGCCAAAACTATTTATGCCATGCTTCCAGACCTGAAGGGGAGCAGACCTCTGAATTGGACCTCTGCCACCCATGAAGCTTGAGAAGCTTCCTGAACTCCAGACTAAGTACCTTTGAATCAAAGTTTCTTTTCTGTTTAAAAACTAAAAGATACAGAGACTCTCTTGGAATCAGTATTGGGGTTTAAGGAGGGCCTAACCTCAAACCTAAAAAGGGATCTAATTAGGAGCAGAAATTTGCAAAGGTGGACACTAAACTGGGGTTGTGGCCTCACAAAACAAGTTGCCTACGTGCTAAGTGCGCCTGTTGATGTTTTCAACAGTATCTTTTAATATTATAGTAAAATGCATGCATGTTTGTGAAGTTCAACATTCTAGAACTTTGTGGTAACCATAGTGAGTGTGTG
Organism: Triturus cristatus; assembly: GCF_964204655.1. Lineage (NCBI taxonomy): Eukaryota > Metazoa > Chordata > Amphibia > Caudata > Salamandridae > Triturus > Triturus cristatus. The sequence continues at coordinate 919,455,547 of NC_140592.1, read as the reverse complement.
GTAATCATAATGAGTGTATTTAAAAAACGTGTTCTGGTATGAATCATCAGAGGCAAAGTAGCCACCTAAATCTGTGAATTCTAAGACTGAGTTCGCAATTAGACCAACCATGGGGTGTGACGTTAATACTCACTCAGCTGTTTACAGGTCACTTGAAGACCCTAGTAGGAGTTCAAAGTGTAAAATCAGTAGGCCTTATTTACAAGGAATTAATGCAGTGCGGTGCTGCAAGCCATTCGGCTGCGCTACGTTAATTCTGAAACAAAGGGATGTGTCATATCTACAAACATATGATGTATCCTTTGCTCCCCCCTGCGCTGGTGCACAATCAGCTGCCATGAGCCGACGCAGGCACCCTTGCACCATGGTGCAAGGGTACCTGTATTATGGGGATGGTTGTTTTTGTGCAGGAAGAGACACCTTCCTGCACAAAAACAATCACAAGAGGTGATTTCCTCTTTCTATGTGTGATGCAGAATTCAGCATGCATAGAAAGAGGAAAAAATGAGAAGAAATGAAAAATTTCTTCCTGTTGCGCTTCCCTACGCCTCCCCTATGGAGGCGTAGTCTTCTGGCATATTTCCAGGTCTACGATTTCTTGTAAATCTGGAAATGTAGCAGAGGCCATGGGCGTTGCGTGGGAACACCCACAGCAACACCCATGGCACGCCTCTTTCCTGCAAAGTGTTGCGTGTAAAGGGGCCATATTTACAAGGACATGAAAAGCCATGCAGGGTGGCTTTACATGTCCTTGTAAATATGGGACAGCAGGTTGCGTCGCCGGTGAGTCTCAAAAAGTGACGCACCGGCTGTGCAAGGGTCTGTTAAATAGGCCCCGGTATTTGTTGAGCAAAGCTAAGATATCTTGCAGCTCACCAAGATGACAGAGAAAAAGTAACCAATCCCTAAAGGCTAGAGAGAAGTGTAGATCAGGTGCACTCTGGTAAGTCTAATTTCACCTTCCAGGGAATCAGGGACATACTCAGAGAAAAGGGCACACTTTTTATCTTTGCATTTTCCCAACATGGAAGAGACTTAGAGCGAATTTCCAGATACCGGGAAAATCATAAAGTTGTTTACCCCAGGTAGAATCTTCCGGCCAAAGGGATTTGCAGCAAGAGAAGAACAAACAAGTTAGTGACTCTAACCTCTCTTTTCCACATGGAGATATGCAAACTGTGTTTTTCTCATTTGTTATTTTAGTTTGTTATTTGGTCCTGAACCCTCTTCCCTTGGCCTCACCCTCTTCTTGCAGTGTGTGGAAGTATCCTGCAGAACCTTCGGGAGCATGAGGGCCCATGCTCTTTCTGAAGTCCGGCTGACAAGAGTCCAGCGGAAGTGACTACTATGCAATCAGACACAAGAACTCTGACAACAGAAGGCAGGGGTGAGGGAGTAGAGGCAAAGGCAACAAGGTGATCATGCCTTGCAGGGGGGATGGGAAGTGGCAGCACACCACACAATATAGGGCAGGAGGGAGGGGTAGTGGCAGAACAATAGACCATAGAGGGCAGGTTGCCAGAGGCAGCAAGCCAACCATACATGATAGGTGAAAGAGGCTGTAGCAGCACCACAGATAAATTAAGGGGAGGGGGATGGCGCAGGGGTTCAGGCTCAGACAATGTAAGGCAGGGGGGAGGTGTCAGGGGCACCAATTTGACTGTGCCGAGCAGTTGTTAGGGGTAGCAACAGCACAATAGACACTTAGGGCAGGTGGGAGGACAGTGGCAGCACAACAGACCATGGAAGGGAAGGGTGGGGCACAAACAGGGATGGTTCAGCTAAGGGGTTAGAGGCAGTGGCACAAGCTGACCATGCATGGTGTGGGAGGGGAAGTGCACTACATGGCAATGGACCATGTGGGGGTAAGTGGGACGGAGAGTCACAGCACAATGGACAATGGAAGGCAGGCCAGAGGGGCAATAGTAAAACAACAGACCATGGAGGGCAGGGCAGAGGGAGCAGGGACAGCAAGCCAACCATGCACAGCAGGCAAGAGAGTCTGTTGAATCACAATGAACCAGAGAGGGCAAGGGGGAGGGGCAGCAAAATTGACCATGGAGGGCAAGAGGGGGAAGCAATAGGAGCATGAACTCAGATGATGAAAGGCAGGGAGGAGGGAGGAAGGACAGGATCAACAAGCTGACCATGGTGGGCAACCAGGAGGGCCTTTATATTGGACCCTATCCTGTCAGCAATTGTGACTCCCGGGGGCAACTAACACCTGATATTGCCACTGGATTGTTGGGAGACCCCCCTGACGATAAGTAAATCCCAAAAGAGCTACCCAAAGCTGCTGGATGCTGCCAACAGCCTTGGCCAAATTGCACTCCTAACAAGATGGCTGCTTCCCAAGACTGACTGCAGTTGTTCACACGTCTCCCTGTGGACAACGTGAGCTGTTGCTGAGCACTGAAAGGGCTACTAACCATTGATATTACCATTTGGTTTGTTGGGGGTACCCCCCTGATAATCTGTGCAACCTGTAAAAACCACTTGGAGCTGCTGGGTGCTGCTGACTGCCCCCAACTACATTGTGCTGCTACCAAGATGGAGGCTTCCCAAAACTAACTGCAGCAGAAGGCGGACACCACCAGAGAGGGCAAGGGGGAGGGGCAGCAAAATTGACCATGGAGGGCAAGAGTGATGGGGCAAGAGCACAGAGTTGGACAGGGGCAGCAAGCTGATCATGCAGGGCAGGTGTCATGGGTAGTGGTAGCACAATGGAACGCACAGGGTATGCAGTGAGCAGTAGCAGTAAAATGGATCATGGAGAGCAGGAGGGAGTGGACAGGGCATGCACATAGACAATGAAGGGGAGGCAAGGGCAGCAAGCTGATTATGCAAAGCATGATGGAGGGTCAGTGCAAGTACAACACACCAGGAAGGATGGAGAGGGCATGAACACAGTGGAGGGAAGGTAAGAGAGTGTCAGGGGCAATGAGCAATAAGCTGGCAACAAAGGTCAGGTGGTAGGAGAAGTGGCAGCCCAACGGATAATGGATCATAGGAGGGGGAATTATAGTGGCAGCAGAACAGACAATCGTGGGCAAGATTGAGGGGCGAAGGCATGCACATCGGACCATGCGTGGCAGAAGGGAGGGGTAGGTGCTGGATTCAGAAAAAAACAGAGGGAAGGAAAGCAGCAGAAGCTTCGGCAGCAAGCTGACTATGAAAGGCGAGCAGGCTGGACAGTGGCTGTACAGCAGACCGTGGTGTGCAGGGGGAAGCAATAGGAGCATGAACTCAGATGATGAAAGGCAGGGAGGAGGGAGGAAGGACAGGATCAGCAAGCTGACCATGGTGGGCAGCCAGGAGGGGCAGTGGCAGGACATTTGACCATGCAGAGCAGACATGAGGGGCAGTGGCAGCTCAATGGACCATCGAGGGCAGGAAGGAGGCAGAGGCTTGCAAACGGACACGGAGGGTAGTTGGAGCAGGGCAAGGACAGCAATCTAACCATGCAGGGTTGGCCAGAAGGACAGTGGTAGAGCAACAGACCATGGAGGGCAGTGGAGGGCATGGTAAGCAGCTGATGGAGTGAGACATTGCCTGCGGGAGCTCCCGACAGGGCCTTTATATTGGACCCTATCCTGTCAGCAATTGTGACTCCCGAGGGCAACTAACACCTGATATTGCCACTGGATTGTTAGGAGACCCCCCTGACGATAAGTAAATCCCAAAAGAGCTACCCAAAGCTGCTGGATGCTGCCAACAGCCTTGGCCAAATTGCACTCCTAACAAGATGGCTGCTTCCCAAGACTGACTGCAGTTGTTCACACGTCTCCCTGTGGACAACGTGAGCTGTTGCTGAGCACTGAAAGGGCTACTAACCATTGATATTACCATTTGGGTTGTTGGGGGTACCCCCCTGATAATCTGTGCAGCCTGTAAAAACCAAGATGGAGGCTTCCCAAAACTAACTGCAGCAGAAGGCAGACACCACCTGATTTGCAGTGGGAGCTGTAGCTGAGCACTGGAGATGCCCCTGGAGCCCCGGAGGAGGCCAGTTATAGGAAGAGTGGTGGGGGGAGCCCATTACCAGCTTAAGGCCCCCACCAGACTGTGAAGCATTCCCCCTATGGAACCATCAGGGCATACAGGCTTCTTTGGTTGGCCATGATGTGCTGGCTTCTGCAATTGCTCCTTTCCACAACTCCAGGAAAGGAGCTCATTATATAGTGACTCACCTGTCTTGGATTCTTGAAGCAGCTGGTTGCTGCAGCTGGTTAGCTTCCTCCCCCCACTTCTCTTTTGCCTTTCAACATGGCGCACCCAGGTCGAGTGAAAGAGACCCAAGGAAGGAGGACTGAAAAATCCCCTGCTTCTCTTGAGAACTCTTGCATGCTCCATGACTCAGTGCCAGTCCCGCAGGATGAATTGGAATCTATCCTTCTAGCCATCAAAGACTCATAGGACAACCTTGAACATAAAATCCCCTACCCCGGGCCGACCATTGTAAACTGGGGGAACATATTGCTGCCACTGAACTCACCTTGCAGGAGCTAGTCCCAATGACCAAAGGCCCATCTGCCCAGATGGAGAATGTGCTAGGTGGGATTTGTGTCCTTGAAGCCAGGGCAGATGACTCTGAAGGTTGTGCCTGCAGGAAAAATGTACGTGTGGTGGATATGCCTGAGAGATCGGAGGAAGAAGGTGATGTCAGCGAAATTATTCCCCTCCTTTGCACTTGAGAGTACCGAACCACTCACCACCCCCTGGTGGGGCACCCTGGCCTATTGTGGTGCACCGCCTCCACTTCAGAGACAGAGAGCACATTCTTAAGTGTACCAGAAACCTTGGGTAGGTGACAGTTGGTAACAGCCATGTGCTGCTTTTTCCCTATTTCACTCTTGCAGTCCAGAAGCAGAGGGCCTCATTTCTGGAATCTAAACTCAAGCTTAGGGACCACAGTAACTAGTATGCCATGCTCTACCCCTCACCGCTGCTGGTCATCTCCGATCCGGGTATGAAGCTCTTCCTAGAGCCAGACGAGGTATAGGACAGGTTAGACTTGCACCCTGAGACATGAGACACAGTCAACATCCTCTGAATCAGTCCTGGAACAGAAGAGGGAGAAGTGGAGCCCCCTCCTCAGACCAAGAGTACAAGGTTCACCAGAGTGCTGTGGAGGCAGCTGCTAAGCTTACAATCTCCAGCCCATATGACACTTGGCTGAAGATCAGGCCGCATCTAGTGGTCCTGAAAGAGGCACTGAGTCTGATTCCACGTTGCACTCTAACCGGAGCTGGGACCTACCCGCGGTCACTCCTCAGAATGCAGAAACTCTCTATTACATACTTGGGCTTTGAAATTGCTCTCCCATTTGTTATAGATATTTTCCATGATGTGTCTCTTCTCTCTTTTTCTTTTCTTTTCTTTCCTATTCCCATCTCCCTTCCCTGCTTCCATGGAGAGTTGGCGGGGGTCTACCCCCACCCACCCCCTTTTCTGCAAGGCCCCTGTGCTTTTGGGGATGATGTGTCTCACTTCTACCGGATGTCATAGTAGACTGTAGGTTATCTCCAGCCTACAGAAGTGTTTAGGTGTATCTTCTTCTTTTCAGTTTGGTTGGGGAATCGTTGCCTTGCTATCCTAGGGAGGCGTAGTTGGTTTGTTTTTTTGTTTCTATGGAACTCCTGCGGACATGCGACTGGTTCCTCCTACTCCCCTCCTATCTGGTTACAACTGTGCAGCCCTCTACTCGTGCCCACTTCTTCTACATCTGCGGGTTCACATTTAGCATTGCTCGATGGAGGATGATCATCACAATTACAAATTCCTCTCCTGGAATGTCAGGGGCCTGCATAGTATGATTACAAGGTATAAGGTATTAGCGTATCTGATGCGCAGGGGGATCCATGTAGCTTTCCTGCGGAAACTCACCTGAAAACTAAAGAGGGGGCTGCCCTTTGCAAAATATGGCGGGGACTAGGTGTGTATACCATCTACTCAGCCTTTGCACAGGGAACCCTATTATGGGTTAAGCCTGGCGTCCCATTCCAGCTTACCAACAACAGGGCTGATACGGAGGGACAATATTCGGTCTTAAAAGGCTGCTTATATGGCTGAGATGTATAAGCTCCCAATGTGGACCAAGCCCTGTTCTTATATACGCTGTCTCAGGTGCTGACCCCTGTACTATCGCAGGCACTCATCATTGAAGGGGATTTGAACTGTTTAGCTAACTTTGACTTAGACCACTTCCACACTCTGCTCCGTGTTTCCCCTGCAGTTCAGTTGGCTGGAAAGTTCGCTGCCTGGTAGGGCAATGGGGCTTGAGCAATGAATGGCGGCATCGCCACCTGCAAATGTGGGATTATTCCTTCCACTCGACCATACACGCACAACACATACACCTAGATTCTTTTCTCTTTTCCCCTGATATTCTTGTGCCATATCCTCCATTGAATATGGAATATCTCACCCGCACCGTATCCAATCATAATCCCCTGTTGCTAATGTTGCATTAGGGAGACGTGCACTTTCTCCCCTGGTTGACACCTGAACACAGTACGTTTAGAGGACATCATGATTCGTGACACAATCTAGGAGGGTATTCAGAATTATTATGGCAAGAACACTGGCTGTACTTCCTCCCCATTTGTGGAGTGAGAAGCCTTTAAGGTGGTTGTTAGGGAGCCCTGTCTGTTCTAATCTGCAGGGATCTAGAAGAACCTTTTGCAAGATATTGTCGTCCATGCTGGAGGCCAGACTGACCGGAGGTACAGCTGGAGCTGCTGCATGAAATAGAAAGAGTGGCTGGGCATGTTAGATTTGAAATGGTATTTCCGTAATGCACAGAATTGAAATGCTCCCTCTGCTATGCTCAAACTCTATTCTGTGTTAAGTCAGCATCCATGGCGCCATCTTTATTGTCGCCATCTTCTTCTGTAACTAAGATCAAACTTCTGTCTCATAATGCTTGCCTAGGCAGAAAGGCTGCCCCTGCGCCTCTGGCTTGTACTTCTCAAGGTTGAAGCTTTGCTGCACTAATGAATGTACTATCTATTGTTGCATACTCTTGCTGTTAGATAGTTTAATTCCCACATCTTAGAAAATTAGACACCGGCTAGAATGTACCCAGCCCTGTACCATGACTCATCCTTGTTTGAATTCTTTGTTCAATCTTCTGCCCAAGCTGTGTTTTTCCACCAGGGGCAGGGTTTTGAGAGGTGCTGGAAGTTTTTTTGTGTTACCAAGTGTTCTGAAGTCAGGGTTTCGACAGCCATCTTACTGGGCTGGTCAGACTGGACTCCACTGCAGTGTACTTTGTGAATAAACCAGTTTGATTGTTTTGGTGGGTGTTTCAGGCGCATTCGTTGTAGCACATGTTTTGCGTCCTCTTGATCCGACTATTGGTCCTTTTTACAGTGGATTTTCCATTTGTGCTAATGTCTAGTTCTGGTGAGATTGTGATGGGTTTGGTATCTTACTAATATTGCCTTTCGGCAGGTGAATGTCTGATACAGAGTCTTATTGTAAGTAGTACATAGTGTTTGGTTCCCCCCTTGTGTTTTGCAGATGCGCCCTTCACTTTGTGGGCAACAGGCAATGCAGTGGTGAGATTGCTATGGATATCTCCGGTTTGGATAGAAGGAATAGGCAATGCTACGTTGCCCTGTATCCCTTATTGTTTGATGCAATGGGTGGGGAAGAGAGCCTTGTTGTGTATTGTGGTGTCTGTGCATCATTTTTCAGTGCACTTGTTTTACATAGAAGTGTTGGAATGTTCTTTTGTACTTGTCAAAGTATTCTATGTTATATATGTTTGGAATGTTTGGGTTAGAGGCTGGAACTGCTTCTGAATCAGTTGGAGCAGCCACCTTGTGCCCTTTACACTGAATACTTGTATATCCTGTTATCTACATTAAATCTACTCAAACTGTGAAGACTCCTTGCTCATTTGGATTACTGTGCAGCTTCATTGAAGAGAACACACTTCATGTATGTTGCAGGGTTTGGTTGAGAAAGGCGTGGTTGAGGAGATGACTCTTGGATGGTAATAGCCCCATTATTTTGATTCTGTTTACAACTTTGAGACTGAATTGTGTGCAATAAATGAGAATGTGGTTCCCTACCTTTCTGCTGTTCTAGTCATCAATTTGTTTATCTAGTATTATCTATTTCAATTTCAGACAGGGGTCACAGATGTAGGGTCAGTGCTGTTGCATAGTTATTGTGTTGGGCTTCTAAAGCCCATGAAGAATGATTTTCAAAAGGTAAGTATTGTCGACAGGATGTCACCTGCATAGGTCACCTACTGTCGAAGGGGGGTAGGAGATTAGCTCCTTAGCGAACTAACACATTAATGAAATGCATGAGGTGCATCTGCCTTTATTTTTAAATGCTTGAAGCAGTTTTTTGAGCAACTGACACTTGAACAACAAACTGCGCTTTCATCGGCTTTTGTGCTTCGTACATATATTGTTGTGTGCCGTTTGTGTTGTGCGCTTTCTGTCTTTGATGCAACCGCAAGAGCCCTCCCGAGCTGTCTAGGGGCGGTCATGAAGGTGGCCGTCTCCATAAGACTATCGTTTGGACTCGTTTTTGCCACTGATCTTACAGTTATGGTACACCATGCTGTGAAAATGCCCTTGAATAAACAGAGACACAGCACCTCACCAGTGCATGCCTAACCGGCTATAAATTAGCACTGCTCTCCAAAAATAGCGCTGTTCGCCAAAAATGTAATGATTAAAATATGTGTCACTTTGAACTCAGCCATGTTACTGCCCCTCCTTTCTACCAAATGATGGAATTGAAAGGGAGAGAAAAGGACGGGTAGACTGGACAGATGTTCCCTTATCTGATCTTTAAGGGGAACTATATGTCTGTGGCTCTTGTTTAAATTACCAGGTGGCACCACCACTATTTCTCATGTTACCGCAACACTACATACCATTGCAGAGACACCACTAGTCCTTTATCAGTTAGCCCAAGTAATTGGGTTGTGAATTGTAAGTAAATGTAGTGCCCACTGGAAAGTAACTGATGATGTGTGAAGAGATAATGTGGCAGGCCCTGCTGGGTGGGTACCGGAAGTCATGATGTCTAAGTTGAAAGTATGGCTCATTTGAAGGGATGAGGGATTGTGAATTAATAGGCATGGGAAGAAAGAAGAATGTTGCCAGATGCAGATGTATTTCTTGTGGGTATGATGAGATATTGCTCAACCCTTATGGTGCGCAAGAAGCAGAATTCTGGAAAAGGTATCCAGATGCCCCTGGTAATTTTGCACCACACATTTTCCCTTTTTGAGTTTTTTTTAGCTGAATAATATAGGAATGGACAGATATAGTAATTTAAAGGATGTCCTGATTGAAACAATTATATAAAGTTTTATCCTTGCCAGTTAACTGAAAGTTGTCATTCTATTTATGCCTGGGTGGTAAATTCCGTTCCGCTCGTAGAATTTGCGGAATTTGGGTAATTTTGTGTTCCGCGGCTTCGCAGAATTTTTTGTTTGTTCGCATTCTCAAAATGCATGTTCATGAGATATTTCTCCCCGAGCACGCAAACCGCGATCACGAACAATAAAAAAGCATAGCGAACAAGCAATTCCACGTGTTCGTAGAATTTCTGCGTGTTCGCGGAGGTTTTTACTGTTTTGCAGAGTTTTGCGTAGCGCGACTACGCAAATTCCGCCCACACCTAATTCTATTTACTAATAGGTCCGGGACGCCCTGCAGTCACATCAGAGGGGCCGGATACAATGCTCAGCCTGGCTGCTCATTATGGACCATCCACTTGACTAAGATTGAGGCGGAGTGGTAGAGCAAAGAAGTGCTGGATGAAGCAGGACCACCAAAAGAAAGGAAAGAAAGAGAGGCTATCCAGGAGCCCCAGCCTGTTTGTCCACCTGTGCTTGAGTCCCAGCCCATTGAGCCCCAGCCAGTGGACTCACCTGTGCTTGAGCCTCTGCCCCTTGGTCCCCTTGAGTTTAACCCCCTTTATCCTCACCTCTCTGTGCCTGGAGTGTTGAGGTACAATGTGTGCCACCACAGGAGGAACAGTGCACCAAACGGAAAGATAGATTAGTAGGGATGGACTGTATTGCTGAAGAATAGGATGCATGTACCCTGCCCATGGTGCCAACGATAGTTCAGGGAAAGGGAGATCTGTGCATTGTTTGGACAGTCGACAGGGTAAATGAACTGTGACGTGGGATTTGGATCTGAGCTGGACGAGCAGCTCCACCGCTGGTGCTCAACAGCACCTATGCTTGATAAACAATAGGAGCCTGCCAGTGACAGCTCTCTGAAAGACACTGGAAAGAAGAGTTTGCCCATCCTCTTGTTCCCTGGTCACCAATTCCATTGTGTTGCATTTCTCCCCCAATCATCATGTATCCGTTTGATCGCCCCATTATTGAAGAATAACAGCCATTTGGGCACTCTGTCTAGAGCGGGGTTGGTCCAAAAAGAGAAAATAGTCTGTTCATCATTTGGTTGGTGCAACACCCTCACTGCCTGAACATGTTTTAGAGATGTAGGCCCTGCATAAAGATTGTCCTATATTGAAAATGTTTTCTATCAACTGAAATGTACAAAGGAGCAGGTACATGGACATTATCGGGTTGGGTTTGGAATTTGTTCGTGACATGGGGTTTGAAGATACTTCTTGGTTTAGTCGTACTTGCTGATACTATTTTTCCATGCTGCTTCTGCATACACTGTCTCCCAGTTTGTTTGCCTGCTGTGTAAGTACCCTATCTCCTAAGCAAGGATATCTATAGGATACAAAATATAGGACTATGCTTCAGAAAGATATTGAAAGGGTTAGACGTGCATCTGACATACACCAAGAAATTGGCACGTGGTCACTCACAGGTGGTTTTGCAGCCTATTCGCGTCTTGGGGTAGAAGGAACTGTCATTTTCCTAGTTGCCACAGCTAGCCTTATTTTGACATGTTTTCTGTGCATACACTGCCTTCCTGCCTGTTTAGCTTTGAACGGTGTCTGTTATATATTGTATGAATGTTCAGCCTTTGCTGGTAGCCAAATGAGTTACTAAATGTTGCCTATGTTTGAGCATTTCTTTTCGCCCTTTTTCCTTTAGAATTGTAAAGACCCTTACCTGATGGCACCAATAAAGCTTAGCATGAATGCTAAAAGGCGGGTCCGTTCAATTTGAAATGTTATTTCCATAATGCACAGAATCAAAATGCTCCCTTTGCTATGCTCAAACTCTATCCTGTGTTAAGCATCCATGGCGCCATGTTTATTGGCACCATCTTGTTCTGTCACTAAGATTAAGCTTCTGTCTCATAATGCTTGCCTCAGCAGAAAGGCTGCCCCTGTGCCTCCGGCTTGTACTTCTCAAGGTTGAAGCTTTACTGCACTAATGAATGTACTATCTATTGTTGCATACCTTTGCTTTTAGATAGACTTGTTGCCACATCTTAGAAAGGTAGACACCGGCCGGGCGGCCCCGGGTTAGAGATAGCATGGACCCAGCCCTGTGCCATGACTCATCATTGTTTGTCTTCTTTGTTCAGACTTCTGCCCAAGCTGTATTTTTCCACCAGAGGCGGGGTTTTGAGAGGCGGTGAAAGGTTTATTGTGTTACCAAGTGTTCTGAAGTCAGTCCCTCGACAGCCATCTTACTGGGCTGGTCAGACTGGACTCCATTGCAGTGTACTTTGTGAATAAACCAGTTTGATTGCATTCTCTACTGTGTAATCGACTCCTTATTTCTTGGAAGGCAAGAGGAGGTCGAGAGACACCCGGGTGACCCTAGTTGGGCCACTTCTTTCAAGCATGTAGAGCATCTCTGCTGTTTTGATCACAAGGCTTATATGGTAAGGAGGCACCCTGAGGGGGATAAATCTGGTCAGTTACTGGCTTGGTTATCTAATCCCTTCCTATGTGAATCACTGATTCTGGAGTTGCTAACTTCAAACAATACTTGCCAATACACTCAAGGGACATAAATAACTCCTTCGCAGACTTCTACTCCCATTTATACGTGGCTCGTGAGGCTCCACGAGAACGCACTGTTAGTGAGTGGCTCACCGCTTTGGCAGACAGCATACTGACCCTGGAGGAGGGGGTGGGACATCACTGAGGGGGAGATCATGTTGCATAGCCTGTGGGATGATTCTGGGGATAGATGGCTTGCTGGTGGAGTTTTATGCCACTTAACATTACAACCTTGCCCCCCCACCTAGCGGTCTTATACAAACATGAACTCACCACCAAGGCACTGCCCCCTCCTTGTGGGAGGCCCTAATTGTCCCTCCCCTTAAGCCAGGGAAGCCTACCACAGATATGACTGCCTACCGGCCTTAATCAATGCTCAACAATGATTAAAAGATTCTTACAGGTGTGCTCACACACCGCTTGCTTCCTCACATGCCTGGATTAATCCACACTGACCAATCAGGGTTTATACCTGGCCATTGTAAGGCTCTCAACATCAGGTGAGAGTCCGCGGCTACCAGAATGGGCAAGGTGCATATCTGTGGACATAGAGAAAGCATTTGATAGCCTAAACTGGAGCTACTTCCTCTCCGTCATGCTTGTTATGGGACTTGGACCTCGGTTTGTGACCTGGACCTTTTTATTATATACAGACCATGCTGCTAGTATTCACACCGGAAGACCAAATCTCTGAACAGTGTGTGATGGGTGGTGGCACCCAGCAGGGGTGTCTGCTATCACTGTTGCTTTTTGCCCTCGCAGTAGAGCGACTGGCATGTAGGGCACATAGTGGCCTGCCTTTTTCTGGTATTCAAACCCACTGTGTATCTCATTTTATTTCCCTCCATACAGATGATATGCTTATGGCGTAAAGTAAAATGCATCTTGGCGTAGGGTTTTGGAAGACCTTACCCCTATCAGTTGCTTGTCGCATAGCTGTGACCAAGAAAGTGGTGTTGCCTTGCATCCTGTATTTCCTTGCAGTGTACCCACAAGTGATACCATGAACCACATTACGAGATCTGGATTCCATTCTTATAGATTTCATTTGAAATAAGGGACGCAGAAGTGTGGCCTTGGCTAAATTACAATGATGGATGGGCGATGAACGCCCCTACTTTTTACTTATACAACGTAGCAGCCAAGTTGCTCCAGCTGGTTCTTGGGACTGGACTCCCCAGGGTTACTGCACTTACTGGAACCCCTTGACTCGCAGCAGCTATGGACCTTGAAACTCAACCCGAAGGGGGTCACCCATATAGGCCAGTATGACTTAACATTCCTCAGGTTATGTTGAATGCACTTTCTTAAATGGGCTCGATTGCTATCACCGTATTTTCTGAATCTGCTGCTGCGAGCATTGATTATGCAACTGCAGGGAATAGAAGAGGGTCGCTTGTGGGAAGCGGCGGATTTGGACACAGTGGGCACATTATATGCTGACAGAGTGCTGCATCCATTTGATAACTTATGCGCAGAATATGATATCCCAACAAGACAATTTCTGTTGTACTCTACCTTGACGGTGGCTGTACACATGATTTGGGGCCGGTGCAGTGGAGAATCTAAACTCCTTAATAGCTGTTGCTTCTTATGCAACACCTTCAACACCAGTCGCCCGATCTCCCGTTTATATACTGTCTTGCAGGAAGATGCCTGTTCCCCTCTTATTGTGCCGCAAGGTCTCAGGGAGGAGGACCTTGGGGCCTCCCGGTTGGACGGCGACTGTACCAAAATGCGGGAGGAGGCCCCCAAGATCTCCTGCAATGTTCACTTTAAGTTAATCAATTTTTATGTCCTCCACTGAGCGTGCCCCACAGCCTCAAAATGTAGGGTACAATTTCCACTGACCTCGCCTGACTGCCCATGCTGTGTAGTTGCTACAGGGGACATTCTTCATATGCCATGGGAGTGTCCCCAATTAACCCATTATTGGATTAAAGAGGTACGCCTGCTGGCGGAGGCCACAGACCACAGACTCCTTCGCCTAACTTTGTCTTCTGGGCCTCTACCCTCAGCCTGATAAGCACAGGGTCACCAACAGAATCATCGACATGGCCTTGGTATTAGCTAAGTGTAAAATTGCTATGCTATGGAAGCACGCTGAAGGTCCCCGACCTGACGGCTGCCTGGCAGATGTATTGCTGTGGGTGACATGGGAGGGTATTTCTTTGCTTCATGATGCGCACCAGGGCAAAAGACCCTTAGAATATGGAAGGGCATGGGATGTGATAGGGGCTGATTTTCGGGGAGACGAGACTGGGTGTGCGGATGATGTCTCTGACTAGATGTTCCACGGATGTAGTGCCTCGGCTGCGTTCCACATGAACTGGTTCTTGGGCTCTTAGATGAGACTGCAGCACCCTGAAACCATTCTTGTACATCACTGTAGGGTTTCATTCATAGTGGGCTGTTGGAGAGCTGCCTACCTATGACACTATTCTCTGACCCTCTTTAGGGGGGGTGAGGGGAACGATGCCGCGTGATGGGGATATGACAAATTACTTGTTTACATACTGTCTATTCGTTTTACTTAACATGGCTATTTTATCTGCCATTATATGATCTTATTCAGTGCTGATATGAGATGTTGTTTATGCTAAAGGATATTTGCCTTATATTTTGATATTTATTTACATATTTGTCTCAATTGCTTTTATCACCCACAACAGATACTGTTTTATGTGTTGGTCTTTATATTTTCCTAGGTGTATTGATATATACTATGCATCCAACAGTACTGCTGTTTTCTGTTTTAATTTCTCAATACAAATATGTTTAAAAAAAATAAAACAGACCATAGAGGGCAGGGTAGAAGACAAGTGAGAGAAGCTGTAGCAGTACAATGAACCATTGGAGGGTAGGAGGGATAGGGTAGGAGTTTGAATTTGGACAGTGAAATGAAGGAAAAAGGTGGCAAGGGCAGTTGTCAAGGGTAGTTGTAGCACCATAGAACATACAAGGCAGGTGGAAGGGCAGTGGCAGTAGAACAGACCATGGAGAGCAAGAGGGAGTGAACAGAGATATGTACACATACAATGTAAGGGAGGGAAGGGTAGCAAGCTGACCATTAAGAGAAAGAGGGAGGAACAGTGGAAGCACAATGCACTGTGGAGGACAAAAGAGAAGTGATAGGAGTATGAACATGATCAATGAGAGGAAGGTAGGAGGGTGTCAGGGGCAGGTGCAACATAAAGGACCATGGAGGACAGAAGGGAAGGGGTAGGGGCTGGACTCAGAAAACAAGAGAGTAGGGGGAAGGGGCACACACTAGGGCAGCAAGCTAACCATGCAGGGTGGGCAGGATGAGCAGTGGCAGCTCAGCTGACCATGGAGAGCAGGTGGGGGTAGCCTAATGGACTGTGGAAGGCAGGAGGGAGGGCATAATGGCATGGACTCTGATGATGGAAGGCACAGAGAGGAAGGAAGGACAAGGTCAGCAAGCTGACCATGCTTGACAGACAGGAGGGGCAGTGGCAACACACCAGAGCATGTAGAACAGGTAGGAGGGGCAGTGGCAGCTCAATATACCAGAGTGGGCAGGAGGGATAGGACTGCAGAAGAGACACCAAGCTAACCATGGAGGGCAAGTAGGAGGGGAAGTGGCAGCAGACTATATAAGACCATTCAGGGCAGGAGAGAAGTTGCAGATCACATACTCAGACAACATAAGACAGAGAGGAGGTGGGTGGGGCAGAAAGCTTAGCACTGAGGGCAAGCTGGAGTCAGCAAACTGACATTTATGGGCAAATGGGAGGGCAGTGGCAGCACACCAGACAATGTTGAACATAAAGGAGGGTTGGTGGCAGCTCGATAAACCACAGAGGGCAGGGGAGAGGGAGCAGGAGCATGCACATGGACAACAGAGGAGGGAGAAAGTCAGGGCCAGAAAACTAACCACAAACAGCAGCCAGGAGGGGTAGTGGCAGCACATCAGGTCACAATGGCAAGAGTGAGAGACAAGGGCATGGATATCGACAATGGAGAGTAGGGGGAAGGGAAGGAGCAGAGACACCAAGCTAAGGGAAAGTGGGAGGGTCAGTGGCAGCACTTCAGACCATTATGGGCAGGAGGGAGGTGGCAGGTCACAGACTCATACAAAGGAGGAGGTGGGTGGGGGAAGTACATTTAGCACCATGAAGGGCAAGCAGGAGACTAAGTGGTAGCACAAAATACCAGGCAGCGGAGGAGGGAGTAGCAGGCACAAAGTTGGATAATTGAAGGCAGGAAAGATGGGGTGCTGCCCGGGAACAGGCTGACTGCAGAGGAAAGGCCTGGCTGGGATGGGACAACATGACGGGCATGGAGGGCAGGAGTGAGAAGTAATGGATGTCCACACAGAGAATGAAGGGCACAGAGAAGGTGAGCATAGACAGCAAGCTGACCACATAGGGCAGGCTTGCATGCACAGGGGACAATGTTAGGGATTTAGCTAATTCAGAAATAGTCGGTCAAGAACACTAGCAGAGTTTAGGACAAGGCAAAGGAATGTGGGTTAGTGCTAGCTCCATGCAGGTACAAAGGCTCCCCCGAGACGGGGCTACATAAAAACAAGAGAGTACCTGAAGGCTAGGACGAAAGCAGGGCAGAAGCTGATGACTTAAAATAGGGATTGAACATTGATCTGGAGAGCCTGTGGTGAAAACTGCAAAGATAACATGAGTATAAATAACCAGGTGAAAGCAGGAAAACAATAGACAAACTATCATAAATTATAGTTTATCTGGAACTCAGAAATAATCTCTCTTTGAAGTGAAAAATAACTTACAAGAAGTCAAGGAGAAAATTAATTTCACAGAGTTCAAGGAGACACCAAGAATTTCCTATGGATAAGAAGCACTGGCATGTTCTCTGTGCCAAAGCCACAAGCTTTTGAGTCTAATTGTCACCCTTGGATCAAACAGAGCACAAGGAGACTCTGCAGCAAGGTCAATTGTGACCAGCTGTACTTTCGGCTTACCGGGCTGAAATAGTGGGAGGCTCAGGGGAGGAGAACAGGTCTAGGGAGAGAGGAATCAACCAGATGTAAGCAATCAGGGCACTAATGGAGGGAGGCAGAACTGGAACTTAGAAAGAGGAAGACCAGGGAAACCACCAGGCACAAGACAGGATGCAGGAAAGATAGGAACCTGATGTGGATCAGAGCCCAAAGAGAGAAAGGTCCAGAATGTAGATATAAAAGGGTAAGGAAGGCTGTGGGCTTTAGGAATCAAGAGGGAACAGAGCACCACACACCAGGGTGTGACCAATGTAGGATTTTGAGATTGAAATGATTATAGGGACCATGATGCATCATGAAGGTAGTGTAGAAGCCTGGACTGCACCACAATGTGTGTAGATGTTTTTGAAACATCTGAACCCCAAATGGCCCTTGTCAGTGTCACCTGATGAAACGATGGCAAAATCCTGACAGCAGGAAGCTGTCCACAGAGGGCAGGCAAGATGGGGCAGAGGGACACAGATAGTGAACTGGGGCAGGTGGAAGGGGACCAGGGTAGCAACCTGACCAATTTAATTGTGTAATCAATTTTAGGTGTGTGATGTGGATATTATAGTGTTAAAGAATGTGAATTTTAAATATATTGTTTTATTAAAAACATATATTTTAAATTCATTACTAATTATGGTAATTATGGAAATACATTTAAATGAAAATGTTGATGTCTTTTTTTATATGTGTGGTGTTATAGGGTAGGAAATAAAATAAATGTATTTATGTTTTAAATTATTTGTTTGGTTATTAATATTTGCTACTTTTAAATAAATATTGTTTATAAATGTATTTATTAATTTATTTTATATAATATTTGTACTTTTTTATATGTTATTAGCATTATATGTGTTATTTTTATGTTTAATATAGTTAATTCAATATTTTTAAAATATATATATATATTTTTTAAATTGTTTAAATGTTATTAGTTTTTTTTGTTTTTCTGATATACGACACTTTCCCTACTGTTGCACTCCCTGGAGTGGGGATAGTAATTTTACCCCTCCGCTGTCCAAAACTTTCCCAACTGTTGCACTCACTGGAGTGGGAATAGTAAATTTTACCCCTCCGTTATCCAATACTTTACCTAATGTTGCACTCACTGGAGTGGGAATAGTAATTTTTCCCCTTCCGCTATCCAGCACTTTCCCTACTGTTGCACTCACTGGAATGGAAATAGTAATCTTTAGCCCTCCGCTATCCAATACTTTCCTTACTGTTGTACTCACTGGAGAGGGAATAATAATTGTTACCCCTCTGCTATCCAACACTTTCCTTACTGTTGCACTCACTGGAGTGGGAATAGTTATTTTTCCCATCCGCTACCCAACACTTTCCTTACTGTTGCACTCACTGGAGAGGGTATACTAATTTTACCCCTCTGCTATCCAACACTTTCCCTACTGTTGCACGCATTGAAGTGGGAATAGTAATTTTTACCCATTCGCTGTCCAGCACTTTCCCTACTGTTGCAATAACTGGACTGGAAAGAATAATCTTTACCCCTCTGCTATCCAATACTTTTCCTACTGTTGCACTCACTGGAGTGGGAATAGTAATTTTTACCCCTCTGCTATCCAATACTTTCCTTACTGCTGCACTCTCTGGAGTGGGAATAGTTATTTTCCCACCCGCTACCAAACACTTTCCCTAGTGTTGCACTCACTGGAGTGGGAATTTTAATTTTTGCCAATCCGCTATACAACATTTTCCCTACTGTTGAACTCATTGCAGTTGAATAGTAAATTAAATTATTTCGCTCTCCAACATTTTCCCTACTGTTGTATTTATTGTATTGAGAAATGTACGTTTTATTTTTGTTTTAATAATTTAATGTTTTAATTAATTATAGAATGTTTTTTTTAATTTAAAATTTTTGATATATGTATATATTTTATTTTTATATAATTTAAAAGTTACAAAATTAAATAAAGATAATAGTTAATACATTATTTCAAAGTAAATATATGTATATGTATAATTTATTATGTTTGCGTGATATATTTTTTAACATTAAGTTAAATTTGTATATCTAGTTAAAATGAATAATACATTTCCTTTATTTTGTTAATATTTTATATATTTAATATAAATATTTCATTATATTTATATTATTAAATTGATATTTTTTACATCTATATCTTTAACTCCAATATTTTTTATTCAATATTTTTGTACTTACCGGTTTAAGTATAGGGAGTCTATACTTTTACAATCTATATTTTTTGGGGGATATTTTTACCATCAATGTTCTCACCATCGATATTCTATCAGTGAACCCCCTTGAGTGCTACCTAGCGCCAAAGCAGGCAACCTCACAACATGTTGCAAGGGTGCCTGCGTTGCAGGCAGGATTGTTTTCGTGCAGGAAGGGACACCTTCATAGACGAAAACAATCTCAGAGGCAATTTCCTCTTTCTATGCATGCTGCAGAATGCTCCTCTGTCTTTGGTAGTCTTGAATTGAGTGGTAGTTACGTGGGAAGGTAAATACAAACTGAAGTGGTAAAAGCACTGATTACCTGGGCATATTGTACATATTGATGCCAAATACATTTTTAAAAATTCTGTAAATTGTGTAACATAATCTAACGTTGCCAGTTCCACTGAATGCCACAACTTTGTAATTTATTTGTCACATTTAAAAGGTCAATCAGAATATAAAAAGAACATAAAACTAATTTTTAGTTGGGTCCACAATCTTTGCTGTGAAGAGGATGGTTTCCTCGGTGTAGATATGTATCATGAAGGGTCTGTTGAATGTGATCTCAGGGGGTAGGGACATTGGGATAGCTTCCACAACAGTTGCGGCTGCAGCTTCTGTTCCTTTCTCATCAACACTTAGCATTGCCTTGTGAACAGCCTGAAAGGTAAATTGAAACAGATTACAAAGATAAAAGGGCGACTGGAACAATGTTACAAATAGAAAGCTCTATGCATTGTTTATTCAACAAATAAATAAGTACCAGGGCCCAAGATAATTCTTAGGAGGTCACTGTGGCTTGCCTAATTCATGGTTTCGGTCAGCACTGTCAAATGCAAGTACTAACACTACCAACTAACTATGACACTCATACAAATGTGACAGTTTGGACTTTTGCAGGTCAGTCAAATCTACAAGACTGAAATAGATGGCTTCAGGAAGAACCTGAAACCGCCCTTCTCGCAGAGACAGACGACATCCACTCACTCCTCTACAGAGTAGGGACTGTGGCCCACATCCTCTTGGACCTCTCATTGGCCTTCGACACAGTCTCTCCTGCACCATAGCCCTTAGACTCCATGACGTGGGCATCTGGAACAAGGCCCTCGATTGGATCCGCTCTTTTCTCTCTGGGAGAACGCAATGGGTCAGATTTCATCCTTTCCTCTCGGATCCCACACCAACCACCTGCGGAGTCCCACAGGATCCTCCATCAGCGCAACCCTGTTCAATGTCTACATGGCCCCGCTCGCATCCGCAATCAGTAGATCACACATACTCAACATCGTATCATACGCAGATGACACCCAACTCATCCTCTCCCTATCCAACAAACCCAACATCACCAAACACAACTTTCAAGACGTAATGGAAGCAGTCGGCAGGTGAATGAAATACAGCTGCCTACAACTCAACATAGACAAAACTGGGGTGCTCATCATCGGCCCACAACCCAATGCCTGGAACTACACCTGGTGGCACCCTGCCCTTGGGAACCCTCCTCCCCCACAGACCACGCACACAACCTTGGAATCATCCTAAACTCCAAACTCAAAATGGACCACCAGATCAATGTCATCACTTCTTCCTGCTGCCACATTCTCTGCCTAATCCAAAAGACCTTCAACTGTCACTCACACCCTCATCAGCAGCAGACTTGACTATGGCAATGCACTCTATGCCAGGATCAATATGAACCTCACCCACAAACTCCAGAACGTCCAGAACGCCGCTCCCAGACTAGTCCTCAACCTACTGCGCCACTGCCACATCAGCCAACACCTATGAAAACTACACTGGCTCCCCCTCAAGAAGAGAATCACCTTCAAGCTTCTCACCCATGCTCACAAGGCCCTTCACAACACTAGGGGTGGGCGAAATTTGCAAAAGCGACTTTCGCAAATTATCGCAAAAATGTTAAAAATCTCTGCAAACAAGCGGAAATATCGCGAAGATGCGGAAGTTTTTTTCCCGCCCGTTCGCGATATTTTCTGCATGGTTGCGGGTCGCTAACTTACCCCTGCGGTTGCTCGCGGGTGCGGCCATCTTGTTTTCAGTTGTCTCGCGGTGCATGATCGCGAGAAGAAAGACGTGATGGCGCGACGCATGACGTCACTGCGGACGCGAACTGTCGCGAGACAGCGCAAATCGCTAAAACAATACAACATCTCATGGAGAACGCGACCGGATCGGGAAAACTTGTCGGCAAACGCGGGGATTCAGGTAAGGCGATCGCGCGCGCGCGCAAGAATGTATTATTTCACAGCGCGAGCAAGAACCAAATTATCGCAAAGCTGCGGAATGCGGAAATTTTGACATTTCCGCGCTCTCCGCGGAACGCGGAAATGCCAAATTATCGCAAATTCCGCGAACGGAACGGAAATTTTGCCCAGGCCTACACAACACCAGACTCGCCTACATGAATCAACACCTCACGTTCCACACATACCAATGTTGGCTCCACTTGGCCCAGCTCTCTCTTGCGATGGTACCTCGCATCAAGAAGACCAGAGCAGGAGGATGCTCCTTCTCCCTCCACACTGCCAAGGCATGGAACACCCTCCCTCTCCACCTCAGACAGACACCGTCACTCCCCCAAGTTCTTGAAGGACCTCAAGACCTGACTCTTTGACGCAGATCCATGAACTTCTGGTAGCTGCGTGCCCCCTTTTCCCCTCCCTCAGCGCCATGAGACCCTCTTTGGTGATTAGCTGCGCCTCACAAATCCGTGATTGATTGATTGATTGACTGGTATTATTATGATTAGTTTTGTAAAATATTTATTGATTTGCGAAATACTCTTGGAACGTGTTCTGTTTAAAAATATTCAGACATTGCCACCATGTGATCGACTGCCAAAAATATGTGCCGGAATTAAAAGATAAGTGCTGGTGCTGAACACAGGCAAACACATGCTCAAATTAAGCACTTGGGAGGTTATTACGATTGCGGGCAGATCGCCACTGCCGGGTTGGCAGTGGTCTCCGCACGCGATCGTAACATTGAAAACCGCCGGTCAGATTATGAAGGCGGTGGTGACCGCGGCAGTGTGAAAATCCGTCTGCCGCTTTTCCACCAGTACCAGTCCGCTGTGCCGGTGCCTATCTTTTTCCGCCGTCCGGATTAGGATGTATGCGGAAGCCAGCTTTTCCACTGCGGTCTCTCCAGTATGGAAAGACTGGCGGGGATTGTGTTCGGGGGGTGTGGGTGCACTGGGGGTACATTTCACTGAACCAAGTGGCAGTCACAGTGAGTGCCTGCCACGTAGTGCAGTGAAATGCACAACGTGCTCATTTTTGCGATGCAGTGGTGCTGCTGCCAGCACAGCCCGCCACAATGTTAATGGTGCGGATTTCAACCGCTGCGGGGGCAGGCCCATCATAATACCATGGGCTGGACCGCTTCACTCATGGCAGTTGCACCCAATCTCCGCTACGGTGGTGGCCAAGAAAAATTTGAGCACCATCGTAATGGTCCCCTTGGTGTGACAAACATTACACAGCATTCAAGAACATATGGCCTGATTACGATGGTGGTGAAATGGCCACCGACAGCCTGTCGGTGGCAGTTTCACCACCATCATAACCAGGTTTTCCACCCGACAGATTCCCATGGCGGTCGGAAACATGGCAAGAGGAAAGACCGTCTGTCACGGTCCAACAGGTGGACTGTATCTGACTGCCTGTTGGAACACACCGCAGTCCCAGCATTGCAGCGGTGCCATTATGATATCCCTTTCCGCCGGTCTTTTTGTGGCGGTCAACCTGCCATGAAAAGGCAGGAGGAAACAGATTTTGGGGCCTGTAACGGGCCCCCCTTTATCCCTGGGCCTTGGTCAAGGGCACTGGGGGGCACCTATGATGCCCCATATGCAAGTGCTTTTATTTTTGCAGGAGGAGGGAATAAAGGAGGGAATAAAGGAGCATATATATATATATATATATACATATATATATATATGTATATGTATATATATATATATGTCTATATATATATTATCTACTGGCGGTCGCCAGTAGATAGTTATAGTTAGGACCGTGTTTCCATAGGAAATCTCAAAATTCTATTTTGAATAACTTTGGCGCCGGTTGACGAATCTTCGCAAAATTTTCAAAACTAATGTGGCGCTCCGCTCAGCTCCTACCCTGAAAGTCTCGGGGTGATTCATGAAGCGTGGGCCGAGAAAAAAGGGGGGTCCCATAACACATTTTCCCCATGCACTTTTCCATAGGGACCTTTAGTCGAAGGTACAGCCCGAACGGCTGAACAGAATTACTTGAAATTTGGCAGAGAGGTAGTCCTCAGGTCAGGGAAGTGCCTTTTTGCATATCTGGTGTCAATCTGTTCAGTATTTCCTGAGAAAATTGCAGTTAAAAGTACATAAATATCTATAGGCGCGCACCAAATTCTGATTGGTTGTTAGATGTCAGTCAACATTCGAATCGGTCGAAATCAGGAAGTGTCGGTCACCATTTTGTCTGTCGCACTGAAAAGGAAAGGTGGAGAACGTGAAAAGGGGGCAGGGTAGGGAGTTCCTGACCCCCTATCCTTTGTCAGGGGTCACAGAAGGACCCCGAAGGGTGAAAAAACATTTTTTTTTCTTTAAATCGCGGGGTATATTGAATTCCCCCGTTATAGTTAGTTCAGGTAACTATAACTCAAGCGACCGCAATCCACTGCTGATGACGTCAGATATTACATCACTGATGACATATCTGTCTTTCTGTAAAATAAATATTTGTTATATATATATAGCTAAAGGTTAATGGAAGAATAAATGGGTAAATAAGTGTCTAAATACAGTGGTGTAATATCTGACGTCATCAGCAGTGGATTGCGGTCGCGTGAGTTATAGTTACCTGAACTAACTATAACGGGGGATTTTCATTGGTTTTTTGCGAGTGAAATGTCCAGCTAACTATAACATGTGTGAAACCTATGGTTTTTTAAGTGAATTTGCAAGGTTTTTTAAATGCTAATTCCTAACTATAACGTGTGTGAAACCTATGGTTTTTTAAGTGAATATATATATATATCACTGAAAAAACCATGGGTTTCACACACGTTATAGTTAGGAATTAGCATTTAAAAAACCTTAGAAATTCACTGAAAAAACCATAGGTTTCACACACGTTATAGTTAGGAATTAGCATTTAAAAAACCTTAGAAATTCAGTGAAAAAACCATAGGTTTCACACATGTTATAGTTAGCTGGACATTTTACTCGTAAAAAACCAATGAAATTGCCCCGTTATAGTTAGTTCAGCTAACTATAACTCACGCGCCCGCAATGCACTGCTGATGACGTCACATATTACATCACTCATGACATGGTCAGTGACATCACTCATGACATCACTGATGACATCTCAAATGACATCACTGATGACCTCACTGATTACATCATCCTTGTGATAGAGTGGCAGACCTCCTCTCACCTTAATATAAGCTTTGATACACACATTCAAAAATAGAGACTAAAATTTTCAAAACAATGGACATACCAATACCAGTTACAACAACCTCTTCAGTAATTCTAAGATCCACATACACATCCACTCATTCACCAACAGTCCTATACAGTCACTCATACATGTACTCACTCATCATATGTACTCATACACCTATACATCCTGTTACATAATGCCACTCATCCATAGAGTTACTCACACACATAGTCACTCATGCTAATAAAGAATCAAACATACATTCACCTGCATATACAGTTATACACACACCACCACACTTACTTCTACGGAAACTTACACATACTTAGTCTTTTAAACAATCACTTATAGAAACACATACTTATTCATACAGGAACTCTTTCAATCTGTCCCTCTCACATATACTCACATATATACACCAATAGTCACATATACTAGTTTAAAACATATGTAGTTACTCCTGAAGACACTATTGGGACAGTCATTCACTCACTAACACACCCATACACACACTCATCCACCCATACAGTCCTGCACACATGCTGTCTTCAACACATACAAACAGTGAGTCACTCATTCATGCACCTATGCACTACGTAATACCCCCCACCGAACCATACAGACACTCAGACTGATACTCAAAAAAACAACTACTAACCTATATAGACACCCATGTAGCTACTCACCAACCCATGCAGCCACTTATACACAAAGTGAGAGATACACTTAATCAGTCAGTTACACAATCAATTTTTTAAAAACAAATCATCCATTTAGACACTTATATACCCATTTATTCTTCCATCGACCTTGAGATATACATATATAAAACATATTTAATTTTCAGAAAAACACACATTCACTGGATGATGTCATCAGTGAGGTCATCAGTGATGTCATTTGAGATGTCATCAGTGATGTCATGAGGGATGTCACTGACCATGTCATGAGTGATGTAATATGTGACGTCATCAGCAGTGCATTGCGGGCGCGTGAGTTATAGTTAGCTGAACTAACTATAACGGGGCAATTTCATTGGTTTTTTACGAGTAAAATGTCCAGCTAACTATAACATGTGTGAAACCTATGGTTTTTTCAGTGAATTTCTAAGGTTTTTTAAATGCTAATTCCTAACTATAACGTGTGTGAAACCTATGGTTTTTTCAGTGAATTTCTAAGGTTTTTTAAATGCTAATTCCTAACTATAACGTGTGTGAAACCCATGGTTTTTTCAGTGAATTTGCAAGGTTTTTTAAATGCTAATTCCTAACTATAACGTGTGTGTAACCCATGGTTTTTTCAGTGAATTTGCAAGGTTTTTTAAATGCTAATTTTTTTTTTTATTCTTCATTTTTTTCAAACATATTTTTAATTTAATTTTCTTTCATTTTATAAAGACTATGCTTAAATTTTTAAAATCCTTAAATATTTTTTTTTAATATATTTTTTTAAATAAACATGTAAAATTTATTACCAGATTTTTTTTTTTTTTTTTTTTTTTTTTTTAGTACGCGTACCGTAAGCTCACGGTAAGCGTACGGTTTACGCAACGTCCGTAATCTATCTACGCTGCTTGCGTATAGTTACGCAATTTGCGTAGCCGCGCGTACTGCGCGTGGGACGCGTGCGCGCTTACGCCACACGCGCACGTTACGCGGAAGTGCCGGGGAGTGACTGTTATGCGCATGCGCGGAAGCGCGTGTCTTTTTTACGCGCACGCGTACTTTTTGCCGTAAGCGTACCGTAAGCGTACGGTAGGTCATGTGATCATGAAACACAACTTTTGATTGGTTGAAACTACTTTCAGTTCTAGAACTCTCCTACACCACACCCATTCCCCTCATTTCTGCTTGTGATCCCTTGGGAGAAGGAGCTGGTTTGTCTTTGGGATACGATGGCAGAACAGCAGAGCTCTTCTGAGAGTGAGCCTAGCACCAGCAGCACTGTCTTGAGGCAGAGATCGAGGAAACAAAAGCCTTCTTATGTTTGGGATTATTTTACTTTTCCAGAAGGCCAGCAAAAGGTGAATGCACCCTTAGTTACTTGCTGTCTGTGTAAGCGTGTACTTTCTAGAGGTAATCCTAACAGGAAGTATTCCTTTGGGAATCACACCATGAAGAGGCACCTCCAGGATGTACACGGAAGGACACATGGTCATCTTTTTGGAGGTAACTCTTCAGAAAGACGAGCCAGTACATCCACAGTAGCTCAGCCTGAACCATCATCTGCAGGGCTGACTCCTTCTTCTGCAGGTCAGGTGAGCCCTTCATCTGTGGGGGGAGAATCTCCTTTTGCTGGCCCTCTGGAAATGAACCCTCGATTTCGGAAGGTTGATATTCATTGCACATTTTGTAAAGATCTAATTTGCCATAGGGAGACCAGTGTTTCCCTAGTGAACAACAAAATAGATCAGCACATTTGTCGCTTTGAATAATTTTCCCATGCTTCCTTTCCTCTGTCCCTGCATGAACACAATGGTTCTTTTAAGAGCCAACCTTATCTTTCATCTTTTTTTTACATATGTTTTTAAAAACTTTTTTTTATTTTTTTTTTACCGTACGCGTACGGTGCGCGTACTTTTTTTTTTTTTTTTTTTAAAAAACACTAAAAATCATTTATCACATTACATTGTCCTTGAGAGACTACAATTATTATTATTGACTTACCATACTCACTGAAAAAATATTTATTAGTGATGCTGAATGTATTTGCATTACTGACTGAAACCTCAAACCCCACTCGCTTGTGAATACTGTGCATGATTCCACATGGTAAGTAGCTGGCTGTGTGCTAAGAGTCTGCTTCTGCACCAAAAAATGGCTCCCCCTTTCCATCTAATGCAACTGTGAAATCACCAGAGCAATACGCAATAAATCTCTGCCTGTAATTCCTATTTGGACACAGAGTCATGTTTTCACATTAGTCACAAAACGAAATTTCTTTGCCAATTTGAAAGCACACTTACTACTCTATTTTTTTGGCAAGTGATAAACACTTTTACAGACTGACACATTATGAATCCACTTTTCAGATTTTTTACAAAGCACATGTCCAAACTGCTTTTTCAGACCTGCATCATTTGTAACCTGGGTGTCTGCCTACACTCCAGCAAGGGCAACCAGCCTTAGTGATGCTGAATGTATTTGCATTACTGACTGAAACCTCAAACCCCACTCGCTTGTGAATACTGTGCATGATTCCACATGGTAAGTAGCTGGCTGTGTGCTAAGAGTCTGCTTCTGCACCAAAAATGGCTCCCCCTTTCCATCTAATGCAACTGTGAAATCACCAGAGCAATACGCAATAAATCTCTGCCTATAATTCCTCTCTGCACACAGAGTCATGTTTTCACATTAGTCCCAAAACTAAATTTCTTTGCCGATTTGAAAGCACACTTACTGCTCTTTTTTTTTTCGGGGCAAGTGAAAATCACTTTTTACAAGTGAAAATCACTTTTACAGACTGACACATTATGAATCCACTTTTCAGATTTTTTACAAAGCACATGTCCAAACTGCTTTTTCAGACCTGCATCATTTGTAACCTGGGTGTCTGCCTACACTCCAGCAAGGGCAACCAGCCTTAGTGATGCTGAATGTATTTGCATTACTGACTGAAACCTCAAACCCCACTCGCTTGTGAATACTGTGCATGATTCCACATGGTAAGTAGCTGGCTGTGTGCTAAGAGTCTGCTTCTGCACCAAAAATGGCTCCCCCTTTCCATCTAATGCAACTGTGAAATCACCAGAGCAATACGCAATAAATCTCTGCCTATAATTCCTCTCTGCACACAGAGTCATGTTTTCACATTAGTCCCAAAACTAAATTTCTTTGCCAATTTGAAAGCACACTTACTGCTCTTTTTTTTTTCGGGGCAAGTGAAAATCACTTTTTACAAGTGAAAATCACTTTTACAGACTGACACATTATGAAACCACTTTTTTTGATTTATTTAAATGCACATGTCCAAACTGTTTTTTCAGACCACCACCATGTGTATTCTCGGTGACTGCCTACAGTCCAGCAAGGGCAACCAGCCTTATTGATGCTGAATGTATTTGCATTACAGACTGAAACCTGAAAACCCCACTCGCTTGTAAATACTGTGCATGACTATACATGGCAAGCACATGGGTGTGTGCTAAGCCTCTGCTTCTTCCCCAAAAAATTCGCTCCCCCTTTCCATCTAATGCAACTGTGAAATCACCAGAGCAAGACGCAATAAATCTCTGCCTATAATTCTTCTATGCACACAGAGTCATGTTTTCACATTAGTCCCAAAACGAAATTTCTTTGCCAATTTGAAAGCACACTTACTGCTCTTTTTTTTTTCGGGGCAAGTGTAAATCACTTTTACACACTGTCACATTATGAAACCACCATGTGTAACTACAACAAAAACAATTCCCATTTCTATTATTCATTTCTTAATTTACCATATACATCCCCTCTCAAACTCTTAACTCACCTTTAAAATTAGTTAGTTGTGAAAGAAATGTGGCACTCAAACAGCAGATTATCAGAGCCAGGACCTCTGTTCTGTACACCTCTCTCCTCTCAGCAGAACCAGATAATGGCAAACTTTCCCTCTCTTTTTCCACACATATACATGTTAATTTCAAATCTCAGTGCTTCCCCCTTTTTTTCAAATGTAATCACACATTTCTATTGGTTGAAAACCAACCCTTTTCCAAAAGTACCCTTCCCCCAACTTGACTTCTGCCTAGTACCCTTCCCCCAACTTGACTTCTGCCTGCTACCATAGCAACAGCTCATGGAACACTGCTGTGTGGAGTTAGGTCAGAAGTTCACCACACAATGTTTCATTTCCACAGAGCAAGAGTGCTTGACTTTTCAAGCCTAACAGCAAATCCATAGTACTGTTCTTTGGTTACACATTTTTTTGTACCAATACAAAACATGCTTCTATTAATTTTCACATACAGCCTAGTTTTTATTCTAGAATGGTATGAAACAGCCAATCAGTTCTTTTTGTTTTAAAAAAATATGTATGCCTCCATTTCCAAACTGTCTTTCTTTTCATATTGCCATTCTACTGAAAGACACCTCCTGAGTGCATCCAGTTCTCCTTTGAAGATGTTCACAGTGTGGATTGTAGGGCACAGCTATGTCTTCTGGAGTGAAAAGTTTGCAGAGAAAACACATATGGTGAGAGACCTTGCTTTGCCAAATGTAGACATTAAATGGATTGGTCAGAGAGGGTTAAAGTGGCACCAATTGATGCCATTGGTGAAATCCTTCATTCAAATCCAACACCCTGACCTCATAATAGTGCACTGTGGTGGCAATGACCTAGGCACTTTGACTGGGGTAGGTCTGGAAATGCTTATGAAGGACACCTTTGCACAACTGTTTACACTTTTCCCTAAAACTGCCTTTGTGTTTTCCAACATATGCCAAAGGCAAAAATGGAACTGGTCCAATCATTTCTGTCCACAGATTGACAAAGCAAGAAAGCACGTCAACAAATCTGTTTCTGCTTTCCTCCGTGACTATGGTATGGGTGCCATTTACCACAACAACTTGCGTTATGACATGCAAGACATTTATAGAGGAGATGGTGTGCACTTCAATGATGAAGGGAACAGAGTCTTCCTCTTGAACCTTAGACTCTGCATCGGTACTTACTTGTAGGTACCACTAAAAAAATGACTTCATAAACACAACAGCTCTTTTTAGAGCTCCCTAATTTCTAAACTCTTAAATCTGCTTTTCATTTATCTATTTTTATTTTTTTTACCGTACGCTTACCGTAAGCTTACCGTACGCGTACCCCGTGATTTTTTTTAAAATCAATAAATGTTTTTTTTGTACTTTTCTGTCCTTCTTTGACCCCCTTACAAATGTTAGGGGGTCTGTAACTCTCCTCATTGCCCCCTTTCCTTGTTTTCACTCTTTTTTTTCAGAGTGAAATACACAAAATGGCGGCCGCCGCTTCCTGGTTTCGGCCGATTCGAATGTTTACTAAGATCTAACAGCCAATCAGAATCGCGCTCGCGCACGCCGCCGTACGCTTACCGTAAGCGTACGGTAAGCGTACCGTAAGCGGGCTCAGATATATATATTGATTTAAAGGCTATTTTCTCAGAATCTACTGAACAGATTTACACCAAACCTACAAAAGGCACTTCCTTGACCTAGGGACTACCTCTCTGCCAAATTTTGAGTAATTCTGTTCAGCCGTTCGGGCTGTAGCTCGTTCTAAAGGTCCTATGGAAAAATGCATGGGAAAAACGCGTTTTGGGACCCCCCTTTTATCTCAGCCCCCGCTTGACGGATCCCCCCGAGACTTTCAGGGTAGGAGCGGAGCGTAGCGCCCCACCTATTTTGAGAAATTCAAAGTTATTCAAAATAGAATGTTGAGGTTTTCCTATGGAAACGTGGTCCTAACTATAACTACCTACTGGCGACCGCCAGTAGGTAATATATATATATATAAATATATATATATATATATATATATATATATATATATATATATATATATATATATATATGTATTTGCAGTTTCTCGTCCTCATTCTACTCCTCTCCCAGAAAAAACGAGTGTGGACCCAGATCCGTGCTTCTAAATAAATGACACGTTTCGGCCGTCCCTCGGCCTTGATCGCATGACACGCTTTGAACTGTGATTGCCATTTTTAAATTGCTGGTACCTCATTTACATTTAGTTGACATAGACAGCATACTATAATTTCATTTGTGTAGTAAAACCTTTCTGCATTATATATATATATTTGTATAAATACATTTTTTAGAAAAATATATATGCAGATAGAGTTCTACATTATAAACAAGCATTATTCCTGTGTCCAACCATAATTATACAGATTGACCATACAGATCCCTGTATAGCCTAGTAATGTTGCCTGAACCCCCATCGGAAGGTATAGTCAAATTAATAAACGCTTAAATGCCTAATTGGACTGTCAGTCTTAGTGGGTCTTAATTTTCCAAATATCTTGATGGTGCATTTAAAAATGGCATAAAGTAATAGAGTGATTCCCTATAAAGAATAAAAAAGGAGAAAGAAAAATGAAAGAATGTGCAAAAAATCAAATATTAATAAATGTTAAAGTGCTATGTGCTCCAAGATACTATATATAAATTGTTGTTGTTGTAAATACATCAATATATATGTGTACTAATACATTTTGATCTTATTTGTTAGGATTTAATTTCACCAATAAGCATAACCAAAAATTTCTGTTAAGCATAAATGTGAGCTATAT